>NC_064848.1:171805341-172105341 GCF_024139225.1 Suncus etruscus | reverse complement strand
GTCTTTTCATTTTTAAAAATTTTATTAAATTACTTGGGACATTGGTGATGGGAATGTTGCACTGGTGATGGGTGGTGTTCTTTACATGACTGAAACCCAAACACAATCATGTATGTAATCAAGGTGTTTAAATAAAAAAAATTTTTTTTATTAAATTGCCATAGCCTACAAAGTTACAAAGCTTATTCATGATTGAGTTTCAGGGGTAAATAAATATTTGAGCATCAATCCCTTCTCTTCACCAATGTCCCCCAGCTTCCCTCCCACTCCCAACCTGCTTCTGTGACATGCACTTTTTCCTTTGTCTTTCTATGGTTTGCCTGTTAGTAAAAATATATCATATATATCACTTTACTTCCTTTCAGCATCCATTTCTCACACAAAATAATCACTTACCCCTGTCATTGTCATAGAGGTCCCTTTCCTGGCCTAACTTCCCTCCATCCACTTTGGCAAGCTTTCTGAACTGGTTCTCAGGTCCTTTGTTTTTACTGTCACTGGTGCCATTCATTATTTTGGTAAGCTAATACAATAATTTTCTTTCGACAATTATTCCCTCACTCTGAAGCTGTGAAATTTTTTTGAGGGGGGTCACACCTGGCAGCGCTTAGGGGTTACTCCTGGCTCTACACTCAGAAATCGCTCCTGGCAGGCTCAGGGGACCATATGGGATGCCAGGATTCAAACCACCGTCTTTCTACATGCCATCTCTCCGGCCCTGTGAAAATTTCTGTCCCAACTCCAACTAGAGGAAAAGGTCCAGAATATGTTAGGTAAGTTCATTGTTTTATTTTTAGGACAATATTTATGGATTAATTAATGAGTTTATAACTTAATAACAAAACAGAAAAAGAAACATTTACTAGGGTTTCTGAGGAAAAAATATTTATTAAAGAGGGGTGGTCATACCTAGCAATGCTCAAAGATAATCCTAGCTCTCTGATTAGGGATCACTCCTGGTAATGCTTAGGAGACCATATGTTGTGCCAGGGATTAAACTAGAGTCAACTGGTGAGGCAAGTGCCCCAACCTCAGCACTATCTCTCCAGTCCCTAAAAACTTCTTCATAATAACAGCTATAGAAAAAGACGCTTTCCTTGGTAATCTGCCAGTGCAAAGTTGTGACTACTATAATCATCCTGCTACAAGGAAGGGAACTTGCCTGAGATAAATCTAGCTTACAGGAAGATCTGGGAGACATTAATTAAGATCTCTTGGTGACATTAATTTAATTTAGAATAAATACACGACCATCTTTGGACCTACCAGAAATTTCTTCAGAGTTCCTTACTATTGAGATTCATTTACCTTGGAGTTTTCTTCATTTTCAACATAAAAAAGACCATTGACATATGCCTGGGGAACTAGAAGCAGATTCCCTTGCCTTTCACCTGGTCCCTGGCTGCTTCCAAGCCTTTTCTCTACCATCTCTGCAAGACCACATTCATATTCCAGACTCTCAGCTTGCTCATTCATTTTTCAGGTAGACATGTACACCCTGCACCCACCAGGAATAAGCCCTGAGCTCTACTTGATGTGAGCCTAGAAACAAAATAAAGCAAAATAAAACAAAAGGGGCCAGAGCAATGCTCACTGAATAGGATGTTTGCCTACCCACTTGCATGTGGCCTACCCAGGTTTGATCCCATTGGGCCCCCCAAGCCTGCCAGGAGTGATTTCTGAGCCAAGAGTTACCCTTGAGCACCACCGGGTGTAGTCCAAACACCAAAAAAAAATCAGAGGCTGAAAAGATAGCATGGAGGTAGGGCATTTGCCTTGCATGCAGAAGGACAATGGTTTGAATCCTGGCATCCCATATGGTCCCCTGAGCCTGCCAGGAGCGATTTCTGAGCATAGAGCCAGGAGTAACCCCTGAGCGCTGCCAGGTATGACCCCAAAGCCAAAAAAAGAAAAAAGAAAAAAAAAAGAAAAAAAAGAAAAGAAAAAAAAGAAGAAAATAAAATTGTTCTTGAAGAGATAAAACCCAAATTCTATACTCTGGGCAGAAGGGACTAATGATCTTAGATATTGGCTTTCTAAGAGAAGACTAGCCTGTATCTTCTCAGCAAAGTAAACTTGGAGGGAATCACTGCATTTCTGCATAGATTGAAAATCAGAGACACCAGGGGATGAGGCTCTCATTTCTTGGGCCTCCTAGGAAGGCAGGCACTATTCTCTACGCCCTCATTTTGCCTAGTTTCCTGAGGAATTAGGAGAATAGAACAAAGACTAGTTTGGGACTTGGGAAGATGTATCCAATAGCCTCACATTCACCACAGGATCCAGAATGTCATGAGAAGCAACAAAAACAACAGTCTCATGATCTCCTGGAGGAAATAATGATGACTTTTGTCCATTTTACCACTCAGTTTTGTTAAAGCTCCAAATATGGGAGTGCTTAAATGAAGTTAGCTCATCAAAATTATGTGAAAAAAATCTGTTTATTAAGACTAAATTGTGGCATTACACATAAATTTATAGAAAATTAAAGTAATTTTTATAGATCTGAGTTTGTGTAATCACTCATATGGATGTCTTTGACTTGAAATTTGATAAGACTGTGGTTTGTAATTTATAGGTTCTAAGCAGGTTTTTCTACCTTTTTTTGGATATCTTAATAATTTCCTTATATAATTGTTTTTTTTTTTTTTAATTTTAGGGTAAGCTATATACGGCAGTGTTCAGAGCTTAATCTTGGCTCCATGCTTAGAGATCACTCCATGGGCCCGGAGAGATAGCACAGTGGCGTTTGCCTTGCAAGCAGCCGATCCAGGACCAAAGGTGGTTGGTTCGAATCCCGGTGTCCCACATGGTCCCATGCCTGCCAGGAGCTATTTCTGAGCAGACAGCCAGGAGTAACCCCTGAGCACCACCGGGTGTGGCCCAAAAACCAAAAACCAAAAAAAAAAAAAAAAAAGAGATCACTCCAGGTGTACTTTTGTGGGGGTGGGTGGGGGTGGGTGGGTGCATGTATAGCCCAGAGGATCAAACCAGGATCAGCCACATTAAAGGCAAATGCTTTGACCTTTGTACTGTCTCTCCATCCCCAATTATTGTTTGATGCAATTTTTTTTCATGCCAGGGCTTTACACATATAAGAAAAGTGCTCTATCACTGAGCAATAACCACAGCCTCTGAAAATAACTTCTAAAGCTCTTTTAGGGAATCACTACCAAAAAACAAAAGGTCAACAAAATCTCTGTTACTGATGAATTCATTTAAAATGAACATGGAGGGGCCAGAGCAGTGGCGCAGCAGTAGGGCATTTGCCTTGCAAGTGGATGACTTAGGACCAACCGCAGGTCAATGCCCCAGCGTCCTATATGGTTCCCCAAGCCAGGAGCAATTTCTGAACACACAGCCAGGATTAACCCCTGACCGTCACTGGGTGTGGCCCAAACACACACACACACACACACACACACACACACACACACACAAAAGCACATGGAAAGAAGTTAGATACTTTCTCTTACTCAATTATAAGTCTTCATACCTTGTTGTCCTGGGGAATCTTACTAGTAGTTGTAGTTGTTCTGGCTAATCTTTAGTTTCTCTAGGTTCTTTTTGTTCTGTTTGTTTTTGTTTTGGCGCCACACCAGATAGTGCTCTGGGGTTACTCCTGGCTTTGCGCTCAGAAATTGCTCCTGGCACACTCGGGAGACCATATGGGATGCCGAGAATTGAACCTGAGTCTGTCCTGGGTTGGCTGCATGCAAGGCAAACGCCCTACCGCTGTGCTATCTCTCTGGCCCCAGTTTTTCTAGGTTCTGAGTATGTCTTCTTGAAAAGATTTAAGTCATTCTGAGGGTGCATAAGACTGGAATAAGATATTCTGCCTAGAGCAGTGTACTAATAATTTGCAGTCATAAAGTCTGTGGCACAATAAAGGAGGATCTGTGTGCTGTCAGTAAGATATATGTACAGAACTTTGGACACTCATTGAGTATCCATTAAAGACTATAGGCAATGTCATCTCTCTCTATGACTGGTGGACAGTGAAGTTAGAGATGATTAAAGAGTAGCAGGCACAGGGTGGTGAGAAAGACTGAAGTCAGATGATGCAGGTACAACACAAAATCTATTAAGGGCAGTTTATAGAAGAGTCAGCAGAGATCATACAGTGATCACACACCCAAGCTCTCATTATTCCAGGGAGAGGCAAGCTTGGGTGAAGCACAACTGTACACTTCAAATAATACTAAAGGGAAGACAAACAAACAAACACCTCTCCCCATACTGCTCTATATAAGAGCAACTGAGAGGAAGTGGAAAACACTAGCAAGAATCTCAGATGAGGACCAAAGAGATAGCACAGTGGTAGGGCATTTGCCTTGCATATAGACAACCCAGGACAGACTGTGGTTCGATTCCCAGCATCCCATATAGTTTCTGAGCCCGCCAGGAGCGATTTCTGAGCACAGAGCAAGGAAGAACACTTGAGCTCCACCAAGTATGACCCAAACACCATTTGCCTTGCATGCAGAAGGCTGGTGGTTCGAATCCCCGCATCCCATATGGTCCCCCGAGTCTGCCAGAAGCGATTTCTGAGCGTAGAGCCAGGAGGAACTCCTGAGCGCTGTCGGGTATGACCCCCCCCCGAAAAAAAGATAGATTAATAAAAGACAATTTGTGATAATTGTTATATCTCATAATGTTGAGGATTTATTGAGCTAGTTGGTACTAGTGTTTTTGTTATTCATTTTTTTATTTATTTGGATTTTTTTGTTATTGTTTTTTCCCGTTGGTGGTCTTCTATGCAACTTTCCCATCAAAATTATTGTGCTCCTGATGGATGTGTCAGTACTATGAAATTTGAAGGTGTTGAGCCAGGAGTTGTGGAGCTGGAATGATGTGATGACTTGATAAGGTTCATTGTAGCTGTTTCAATACCAATGTGAGTGGCAGGTGCTGTGCCTTCAGGCAAAAGGGGAAAATACCCATTTCCATTCTAAGAAGAACCCAGAGTTCTCAGTCTGGATGGATCTACCTTGGATAATGAAATGGCATCATGTTCTTTTCAAGATTAGTTTCAGAGTTGGGCCATTTCTATGCTGGATGTTATCAGATGTGGGAGAGGTCTTCTGCTAGGTCTTCTGGTGATTGGAGGAGATACAAAGGGGAGGAGTTCTTACTTTTTAAACTGTGGATCACTACCCCATGTGGAATCATGAATGTGGAGGTTACAAATAAGTGGCAACAGTGAAAGGTTACTGAAATCACAAGGACCAAAATTAATTCAACATTAAATGCACAATTAATCTGGAGGGTTCCTGGCAAATGTTGCCAAGGTTGCATTTGTCAGGCAAAAGGGGATCACAAGGGGCCGGAGAGATAGCATGGAGGTAAGGCATTTGCCTTGCATGCAGAAGGACAGTGGTTTGAATCCCGGCATCCCATATGGTCCCCCGAGCCTGCCAGGAGCGATTTCTGAGTGTAGAGCCAGGAGTAACCCCTGAGCACGGCCGGGTATGATCCAAAAACAAAAACAAAAACAAAAACAAAAAACGTGGGGGGAATCACAAGTGGAAAAAAAGTTTACAAAGCACTGGCCTAGAAGAATTCAACTTCTTTTTATCATCTGCTCAGTCCTGCACAGTCAGCTCTTTACTACTTACTGAAGGACAGTGGGAGTTGCTTTAGCATTTGAACAGATAAAGGGCTATTTCTTTCACTTATAAAACTTTGGTTTAAATTGAAAGCAATGATTAGGAGGGAATGAGTCATCCATAGAGCAGGTATCATTAAAAATGACTGACTGGTTAGCATAGTGAGTTCTGAATTCAGAAAATAAAATGTCATTAGGAGGAGCATCCCTGATCTATTAAAATAGTCGTCTTCGTGTTAAAAGCCAGAATATTCTGGAAATGTTTGGTTATACTCTTCATAGTTTGGGTACTAGGATTTTACATTTTATTCCGAGCTAGACACCAGCATCCTAAATGTAGTTTGAGATGCATATGTCATATGAAAATGCCTCCAGAACATCTCTATTCCTGTCCTGTTGATCAGCTCTTCCTGACCATATCAAATTTATACCAGCAAATGAATTCCTTTTTCTTTCTTTCTTTCTTTCTTTTTTTTTTGGGGGGGCCACACCTGTTTGATGTTCAGGGGTTACTACTGGCTAAGCGCTCAGAAATTGCCCCTGGCTTGGGGGGACCTTATGGGACGCCGGGGGATCGAACCGCGGTCCTTCCTTGGCTAGCGCTTGCAAGGCAGATACCTTACCTCTAGCACCACCTCGCCAGCCCCGAATTCCTTTTTCTGATTGGGTCATATATCCATATTAAAAATCTAACATGGTAGAAGACTGTTAGCAAGACTAGACATCTATGCAGAACCTCTTACTGCATAAATTAAGACTTTTTGTTTTTGTTTTTGTTTGTTTGGGGTTCAAACCTGAGGTTGCTCCAGGTCTCTACTGGTAGTGCTCTGGGGACTATCTGGGATCTAGAAGATAAAACCCGGGTCATCATGTAAGTACAGCCTTGCCTGCTGTACTATCAGTCTGACCCCCAAAAGAATTTGTTATACAAATACAGGAGTATTTTTTTATTTTATTTTTTAATTATGAGAACAAAGATGCAAAGAAAGAGGACAAGGTAAAGTTACAGTGGAAGGACAATCACCCATAAACAGAATTCTCAGTAGTCCCATTGCTGATATCTTAACTTTGCACTTTCAACCAAAGAAAATTAAGAAAAATAAAACAGGGGCCGGAGAGATAGCATGGAGGTAAAGCGTTTGCCTTTCATGCAGGAGGTCATCGGTTCGAATCCCGGCATCCCATATGGTCCCCTGTGCCTGCCAGGAGCAATTTCTGAGCCTGGAGCCAGGAATAACCCCTGAGCACTGCCGGGTGTGACCCAAAAAAACCAAAAAAAAAAAAAAAAAAAGAAAAAGAAAACAGAACCCATGTACAATTACTTTGTCCCTCAAGTCCCCAGATTGTAGTACATAATATTTCTTAGCAGCTCACAAAGCAATCTAAAGCCATAAAACTTACGTAACTCCTTAAACATTGAAGGCAAAGTACTTTTTTACATTTCCATGCACAATGATTATTATTTTAAGTTAACCTCAAAAGTTTAAGTGGGTTGTTTTTCTTAAGGCTTAGAATCAAAGGAGCACAGTAAAAACGGTGTCAGAGTGGCAATTATTGTTTGCATAGGCCCACCAAAATATGAGGGACATGGAAAGGAAAAGCCTTGGCCTAAATACAAGGAGACCCTACCCCTGAAGTTTCCCAAATACAGGAGTATTTTAAGAAACCAGGATTAGGAAGCACAGTCAGACCTGATAAGGATCGTAATAAGGACTTGTCAAGAACAAAGGCAATTGTTAACTATACCAAAATTATTAACTATACCTTTCTTAGAAGATCAACCCTTTGCTTACTTATAAACACACATTCACTAAGCAAATATTTACTGGCACTAAGAAAGGTATTCAGACTAGGATACGCATCTTTTTTTTTCTTTTTTTTTTTGTTTTGTTTTTTTTTTTGTTTTGTTTTTGGGTCACACCCGGCAGTGCTCAGGGGTTACTCCTGGCTGTCTGCTCAGAAATAGCTCCTGGCAGGCATGGGGGACCATATGGGACACCGGGATTCGAACCAACCACCTTTGGTCCTGGATCGGTTGCTTGCAAGGCAAACACCTCTGTGCTATCTCTCCGGACCCAGGATACGCATCTTTAAAATGTTCATTAGGGGGCCAGAGTAATACCAGAGTGGTAGGGTTTTTGCCTTGCATGCAGCCGACCTGGGTTCGATTGCCAGTATTCCATATGGTCTCCTGAGCCTTCCAGAAGCGATTTCTGTGTGCAGAGTCAGGAGTAACCCTTGAGCGCCACTGGTTGTGGCCCAAAACTAATAATAATAATAATAATAATAATAATAATAATAATAATAATAATAATAATAGTAATAATAATGTTCATCAAAGCCCTTCACATCTATAGCTCCTTTCATTCCAAGAACCCCACATTTTTTAGACTTCTAGTTCCTATTTCTCAGTTTCAATTCTTCTGTAGCAGAAGGGGACGACTTAAAACTCCAAAAGAATTGGTGTCCATGGGGTCAGAGAGATAGCATAGCAATAAGGCGTTTGCCTTGCACAGAGCCAATCCAGGATGGACAGTGGTTCGAATCTCGGCATCCCATATAGTCCCCCATGCCTGCCAAGAGCTATTTCTGAGCACAGAGCTAGGAGTAACCTCTGAGCGCTGCCAGGTGTGACCCAACAACAAAAGTATTGTCGTCCACTTATAACAATTCAGCTTCATGGCTTAGTATGAGTAGAGGGCACCACTGAGCCTTAGGTGGGAAACCCAGCCAGTCTGATTTTTTAAAATTCCAGCTGCTAGACATGTCCTTGCATGTACTAGGACAAGAACTTGGAGATGTCGTGACAGTAATAATATACTTGAGGTTGATGAAAAACACGGAGATGAAGATTGAAAGTCGTATCCACCGGGAAAACTGAAGTGGAAAACGAAGCAGTCTAAAATTATCAGTCTGGGCTGGAGCCATAGCACAGCAGCTACGATGCTTGCCTGACATGTGCCAGATTCCATCCCCAGGATCTTATATCATCTCCTGAGCCAGCCAGGAGTAATTTCTGAGCGCAGAATAAGGAGTGACCCCAAGTGCCACACACACAAGTACCAGTCTGAAGGAGATAAGCTGAGAGAGGTGGAAAAGAAATAAAAAAGTAAAAGGAAATGAAAGAAATGCTTATGAGGCAAGCAAGTTTGGAAGATGAAGACTAAAACTAAAACTAGGAGATGAGAGGACATATGGATTCATTTTAGTGATTAAGCAATGTCATCAGAAACTTTCAATTTCATCTAGAGGTCTAGGAGTCTCTCTGGAGCAACTATTCCTGTAACACAGGGGATGTGCTACATTCTTTCCCCAGGGGAAGAAGAATGCTTCCTAGAGCTCTTCCTTTTTTTTTTTTTTTTTAATCTTTATTTAAGCACCATGATTACAAGCGTGATTGTAGTTGGGTTTCAGTCATAAACAGAGCACCCCCTTCATCAGTGCAGCATCCCCACTACCTCTGCCCCTCCCACCTTCCACACCCCTGCCTGTATACTTTTTTACTTTTTGGGGTTCCACACTGGGAGCACCCATGGCTTTGAGCTCAGAAATCACTCCTGGTAGGCTCTGGGGAACATATGGGATGCTGGGGATCAAACACAGGTCTTTCCTGGGTGAACAGCATGCAAGGCAAACACCCTACCATTGTACAATAGCTCCAGCCCCACTTTTTTTTTCTTTTTGGGCTACACCCTGTGATGCTCAGGGGTTACTCCTGGCTATGTGCTCAGAAATCACTCCTGGGGGGCTGGGCGGTGGCACTAGAGGTAAGGTGCCTGCCTTGCCTGCTCTAGCCTTGGATGGACAGCGGTTCGATCCCCCGGTTTCCCATATGGTCCCCCAAGCCAGGAGCAACTTCTGAGCGCATAGCCAGGAGTAACCCCTGAGCGTCACCGGGTGTGGCCCAAAAACCAAAAAAAAAAAAAAAAAAGAAATCACTCCTGGCCCTGGGGGACCATATGGGTTGCCAGGGGATCAAACCTTGGACCATCCAAGGTTAGCGCATGCAAGCCTAATGCCCTACCACTTGTGCCACTGCTCCGGCCCCTTATTACATAATTTAAAAAAATATTTGGCAGTGCCGGAGATCAAAACTAGGCCTCATACATGCAAGGAAAGTACCATACCACTAAGCTACACTCCTGCCATATATAATTTTCAATGGACGCAGAGTCAGGAGGAATCCCTGAGTGCCTCCGGGTATGGCCCAAAAATCAAAAAAATAAAATAAAAATAAAAATGCTTTGATAAAAATGCCTTTGCACTGTTAAGGGCTTATCTTCCGTTTGTCAAGTGATTCATCTGGTTTTAGGTATTTAGTGACAATCCTATTAGTCACTGTCTCTATTACAACATTGTAAAAAAAAAAAAAGAAGAAAAAGAAAACCAATTAACCCACAAATACATAGTACAAAACAATATAGTCCTCACAGGATGAGTTGCAATGTCACTGAGGTTGGGTCTGTGGTAAAAGATTCAGAAGATAAACATAGCAAGTCATGAACATGTTGAGGACATGTCAGAATTGCAGATATATTTGTTCATGATATTGATCAAAAGTATGAGGGACAAAGGAGAGTCATTGTTTAGAAGAAAGACTATTCTACTTTAACTGATTTCCCTATTTCTAATTATCTCAAGAGATCCCTGAATAGGGTACTAGAGTTACATCCAGAGGCAGTTGAATGCTCCTGTTCTTCTTGGGTTCAATATAGGCCTCACTATAGGTGACAAGTCATCTTGTCGCTATAGCTTCTGCTTTCTTTTTTCCTCTCCCCTACTTTCAAATTACTGCCCTTTACTTGCTTCCCTAACTCATCCTCCCACTGCTCTCTTCCTTAAAATATGTTCCACAGTGTCCTCTAGATATTTATTTCTATTATAAACAAACTCCCCCACATTGTCTTCTCTTTTGTAATTTTCCATCCTGCACTCCCTTTTTATCTTATTCTGAAATTCTTTTGTTTTGTTTTGGAGAACGCCCGGCAATGCTAAGAGGTTACTCCTGGTTTTGTGGCCAAGCATCACTCATGGTATGCTCAGAGAACTATACAGGATGCATGGGAGCAAACACATGTAGCCAGCGTATAAGACAAGCGCTCTACCTGCTGTGCTCTCTCTCACCCTTATCCAGAATTTTTTTTGTTACACCAGAATTGCTCAGGGGTTACTCCAGTCTCTGTACTTAGGAATCACTTCTGGTGGTCCTCCAGAGGACCAAATAGGATGCCAGGAATCAATCTCTGTGGGTCATATGTAGGGCAAGTGCCTCAACTGCTACAGTATTGCTCTGGACCCTATCTTGAAATTTTTTTGGTTTGTTTGTTTTTGGGCTACACCCAGTGACGCTCAGGGGTTACTCCTGGCTCTGTGCTCAGAAATCGCTCCCGGCTTGGAGAACCATATGGGACGCCGGGGGATTGAACTGTGGTCCATCCTAAGCTAGCACGCACAAGGCAGAAACCTTACTGCTTGCACCACTGCTCCGGCTCCACTATCTTGAAATTTTTATTCCTGGTATTACCCTTTGAAAATTAGTGACTTTATAGTTTTCTATAACTTACATATAATAAGAGGCTGGAGGGAATTTTGAATTTTCTAATTTCCACATTGTCTAACTAGTACTTTTCTCAGATAAGCAAAATCCTTCTACTACTTTTCTTATTTTCTTCTTTTTTGAGGGGAGAGTGAGGGCCACACCAGGCAACACTCAAGGGTTAATCCTGGCTCTGCACTCAAAAATTGCCCCTGGCAGACTCGGGGTGCCATAAGGGATGCCAGAATCGAACCCAGGCTGGCTGCATGCAAGGCAAATGTCCTACCACTGCGCTATCACTATGGCCCCACTACTTTTCCTATCCTCTAGTTTATTGTTACTACATACATTTTTTTTATTTTTTATATATTTTGGTTTTTGGGCCACACCCGGCTGTGCTCAGGGATTACTCCTGGCTGTCTGCTCAGAAATAGCTCCTGGCAGGCACGGGGGACCATATGGGACACTGGGATTCGAACCAACCACCTTTGGTCCTGGATCGGCTGCTTGCAAGGCAAACGCCACTGTGCTATCTCTCCGGGCCCTACTACATACATTTTTACAAGCTGATAGTACCCGATTCCTCTCTACCTCTAAACCTCATATTGTGCCAGTACAATAAATAATAAAAAAGTAACATTAAATCTCAGAACCTTATACTTTCATGATTTACTAACTTGTGTATGTGTTCATTTCAGGTCAGCCAGATCTCATACATGACCAGACTAGAAGTTATTTCATAAGGCCAATGTTTTTTTATAAGGCTAATATTTGACTCAAAAATTGTTCTTTAGTTTCCACATCTCCTTAACTTTTACTCTACTACTATTATTATTATTATTTGGTTTTGGGGCCACACCGGGTGATGCTCAGGGGTTACTCCTGACTATGTGCTCAGAAATCACTCCTGGCTTGGGGAACCATATGGGATGCCAGGGGATCGAACCGTGGTCCATCCTGAGTCAGCCGCGTGCAAGGCAAATGCCCGACCACTACACCACCGGTCCAGCCCCGTTAGCACTTCCTTTTTGTTGATAATTGTTTATGTATTAATAAGTACAATAACTTCTTATTAGGGGGCTGGAGATATAGCATGGAGGTAAGGCGTTTGCCTTTCATGCAGAAGGTCATCAGTTCAAATCCCGGCTTCCCATATGGTCCCCCGTGCCTGCCAGGAGCAATTTCTGAGCATGGAGCCAGGAGTAACCCCTGAGCACTGCTGGGTGTGACCCCCCCACCCCCCCCCAAAAAAAAAACTTCTTATTATAGTAAGTCCTTACTTATAAAATGCCTATTATCTCTTATTACCTAGAAATCTGTTTTCTAGTATAAGTAGAGATATGCTTATATCTTTTATTTGATTATTATTGTGTTATTAGGAGATACTACCAGTGGTCTGGGCATGGGGAGATATGTCTGGGCAGTGGGAAATATGCCTTGCCTTGGATTGACCCGAGCGAGGCCTTCTGAATGCAGATTTGTAGGGAGCCCCTTAGAACAGGCAGATTACTTAGGACTTTGTGACTTTGCTCAAAGCAGGTAGCCTCGAGAATTAAATGTAAACATTTAAGGTCACCTTATTTGTATATCCCACCTGCCGGAGATAGATTCCATTATCAGTACATCCTGACCTGATAGAGGCAGATCTCATTATCCGCACATTCCATCTCATTTACTAATGGGTCCTGTTATTTGAACAATCTGGCCTGTTCTATAGATATGAGCAGAACTATGCCCACAAAAAATATATATATAAGCCGGGCCTTGAGTTTAAATAAATTGGAATTGGATTAGGAATTGGCTGGAATCCTTTTCCCACTTTTGTCTGTCTCTGTGTCTGTCTGTGTGTCTTTGTGTTTGCGCCATCTCCCTCCAAGAAAGAATAACTACATCTTAATTGGTGTCCCTGCAGGCAGGGGCACCCACAAAGACTTTACTCCAATCCTTGAAGCAATCTCCCTATTCCACACTTGCCTTTTAAAAAAATTATTATTTGTGGGACTTGGAAGTAAATTGTTTCTATTTTGTTTATTTATTTATTTTTGTTTGTTTTGGGGTCACACCCGGCAGCGCTTAGGGGCTACTCCTGGCTCTACACTCAGAAATCGCCCCTGGCAGGCTTGGTGGACAATATGGGATACTGGGATTTGAACCACCATCCTCCTGCATGCAAGGCAAACACCCTACTACTGTGCTATCTCTCCAGCCTCTTTTTTTTTATTTTTTAATTTGAGGGGGCACACTGTCTGGGATCAAGCACATATAAGACAAAAGCCCTATCTGCTATATTATCTCTCTGGCCACAAAGTCTTCTTTGTGGTTTGTTTGTTTGTTTGTTTGTTTGTTTAGCTTTTAGGCCATCCCCAGCAGCACTCAGGGGCTACTCCTGGCTCTGCACTAAGAAATTACTCCTGTCAAGCACACGGGACCATATGGGTTTCTGGGGATTGAACCAGGGTCACCACATGCAAGGCAAAGCTCTACCCTCTGTGCTTTCTCTCTGGCCCCAAGTCTTTTATTTTTATCTTTAGTTTTTAATACTTTATCATATGACTTGGGGTATATTTGTTTGGTTTGTATATGTGTATGTGTGTGTTTTGTTTGTTTATTCGTTTTTTTGGTCACACTCAGGGATTACTCCTGGCAGGCTTAGGGGACCATATGGATGCTGAGGATCGAATCCAGGTCAGTCCCGGGTAGGCAGCATGCAAGGCAAATGCCTTACCACTGTGCTATCACTTTGGCCCATGGATTTATTTTGTTTGAACTCTTTAAGGCTATTGTAGTCAATGTTTAGCTGCTTTCACAAATTAGGACAGTTCTTGGCTAATGTTTCTCCAGAGAGAGGTTCTCCCTTTTATAATGCAGCTTATTACAATAGTTCTTATAATGCAACTATTGTTTATTTTGATGCAGTCTCATAGAATGCTTAAACTGTTTTTATATATTATAATTTTCTTTACTATTTACTGTTCTGTTTAGGTATTTTTCCACTACCATACTTTTCAGTTCATTACTTGAAAAATGATTCTTTGTTTGCTACTCAATTGTTTCTTTTTTGTTTAATTTAATTTTAGACACTGTTATTCATAGTACTGTTAATGGCAGGGTTTTGTGCATAAAACATTCCAGCACCACACCTTCCACCAGTGTTTGTCTTCCTCCACCATTGTCCCAGTGCCCCTCCTATTCCTATACCCCACCCATGCCCCGTCTTGTCAAGCTTCCTATTAAAGACAAATTCTGGGCATTTGTTATTCCCAATGTTTTATTATATCTGCGGTATGAGGAATGTTTTTATAGCCAACTAGTATTCTATTGTGTATTTATATAATATTTACCATATATCATAGGATTTTGTTTGTTTGGGGGCCACAGCTGGCAGTACCGAGGACTTACACTGGCTCTGTGCTCAGGGATAACTCCTCACAGTGTTCAGGGGACCATTAGGGTGCTGGGGTGTTGAATCTGGATTGGTCACATGAATCCTAGCCCACTGTACTGTCTTCAGCACCTGAACCATAATTTTGTTTTAATCCAATCATATGATATGGTCTTGGTCACTTGGATTATTTTCAGATTTGGGCTATTGTAAATGTAAATGATGCTAGTGAAGTCAGATTTCAAGATGTAGAAGTCACTGGTGAGGTTGGATCCCGGCCAAGCAGAGTACTTACAAAGAAAAATCCACCAGCCACTTTGGGAGAGTAACTCACTTTATTGTAGGTGAAAATGAATATTTATATTAGGGATGAGTAGGGTATAGACTCTGTGTCAGCCAATCAGGTAGGATGTGAGAGGGGATTAAAACAGGGTGGGTGCATGAGGGTAAGGGGATTAGGGAAAGTAGGCTATGTACTCCAGGTTTTAAAACAGGGTGTGTACTTAGAGTAATTAGCTACAGTAAATAGTATTAGGATAAATTTAGGAGTACAACTGTTTGTTCTGAATAGAGTTTTTGGGCTCTTGGGGTAGGTGTCAAGAAATGAAATTGCTGAAATGTATGAAAGCTCAATTCCTACTTTTTTGAGAAGTGTCGACCTATCTAAGTGGTTGTGCTAGTCTACATTCCTATCCTTTCTCCTGCATGTCCAAGACAACACTGGTTAGTTTTGTTCTTAGTGATATTTCAGTCTCATTGCTCTTAAAAAAAAGTTTCTGATTGTTTTGATTTGCATTTCTCTGATAAGTGGTGAAGAGCATTTTTCCGTTTACCTTTGGCCATCTATACTTCCTTCGAGTAAGTTTTTGCCCCCCCCATTTTTTTTTTCATTTTTTTTGGGGGGGGGGCATACCCAGCAGCACTAACTCAAGCTCTCTTGACCACATGGGATGCCAAGGATCAAACCTGGGTTGGAAGTGTGCAAGGCAAATGCCCTACCCCCTGTGCTATCACTCTAGCCCCTATTCTGGTCATTTTTATTTTGTGGTGCAGAAGTGTCTTAGTTTGATAAAGTTCCATTTGTTTATCTTTACCTGCAATGACATTAAATCATTGAAGCTACCCATATTCAATGTCATACAGAGTTCCTTCTATGTCTTGCTCAACAAAATTTATTAGATGAAGTCTAATATTGAGGGTTTTTTTTTGGTTTTGGGGTCACACCCGGCAGTGCTCAGGGGTTACTCCTGGCTCCATGCTCAGAAATCGCTCCTGGCAGGCTCGGGGGACCATATGGGACGCTGGGATTTGAACCGATGACCTTCTGCATGAAAGGTAAACGCCTTACCTCCATGCTATCTCTCCGGCCCCTGATATTGAGGTTTTTAATCCATTTTGATTTAACTTTTGAACAGACTGTTTAAAAAAGGACCTGAGTTAACCATTCTTTTGTATGTTACCAACCAGTTTTCCCATCATCATTTAGCTCTTCTTCCTCATTTCATACTTTTTGCTTCTTTGCCCAAGATTAACTAAGATTAATTAAGGTTTTGCATTCAGGTTCTGAATTATCTTTTACTGGTCTGAGAGTCTGTCCTTATTTGATTATTATATATACTGCTTTTTTATTACTACGGCTTTATTGTACAGTTTGAAGTTAAGGAGAGAAAAATCTCCCATGCTTTGGCTATTAAGTGGGAGATTTATTTTGATATATGGGTTTTTTTTAAGTCATGAATTTTTTAGAATTATGTCACTGCCCATTATTTCTGTTTGAAGTTGTTGTCATTTGTCAGACAGGAACTCTAACTCAGGGCTTCAAGCATACAAGGCAGGCACTCTGCCTCTGAGCAACACCACCAGGTTTTTCTTTTGCTACCAAACCCAAGTTCAGGTGCTCACTGTTTAAAAACAAATTACTTTATTAGTAATAGTATAGAGAGGGGGGAGAGGAGTAGAGGACGAGGGGAGGGGGAGGGGAGGAGAAGAGAAGGGAAGGGAGGAGAGAGGGGGAGGGGGAGGGGAGGAAAGGGGGAAGGAGGGGAAGGGGAGGGAGAGAAAGTTCCAGAGGCAGGCTGGGAGTGGGGGATGGGGACAGGAGGGTCACTAGGAAATTGGTGGTGGGAAATGAACACTAGTGAAGGGATGGCTGTTAGGACATTGTATGACTGAAACTCAACTACTAACTTTTTAACTCTATCTCACAGTGATTTAAAAAGATTTAAAGAAAAGATTGTACCATAAGCATCCATAATACAGTAAATTCTAATCTTAAGAAAAACTTACCAATGAAATAAAGGTTAGGGTGAAGAAAACCAGTTTTATTCAGATACTAGCATGTTGAGAAGATGATGGATTTCTTGTCTCCCACAAACCTGCTTACTCCCAAGGTTGGGCTGAGGGTTCATCTAGGGCTGCTTGAAAAAGTTCAAAGAAAAATAAGTAGCACATCAATGGGAGAGAAAGGCACAGTGAGATAGTACAGCTGGCATTATAGGTTTAATGACCCAGGGAAGGTACACTGTTCCTTGTAAAGTTCCACCTGCAAATGGGCCTGGTTTAACATTAAACACACAATGCATGAGAACTTCCCTTAGGATTGGGAAGTAGGAAAAGGCCAACACAGATGTGAGGTCACCTGGCTGACCTCTAATGCATGGTTGCTTACTTACTATTGCTTGCTCACTTACACTCAGATTTTTTTTTTCACTCAGATTTTTTTTATCTCATTTTTTTTACCTACTGTTCATCTTATTTTATTTAACATAATTGAAACTGTTGTTTTAAGCTACTCTTCAGACAGGCCACTCAGTTAATTACATCTAAACTTTCCCCCAGTTTAAACTTGTGACAGGGGCCAGAGTGCCAGCACAGCGTTAGGGCGTTTGCCTTGCGTGTGGCCAACCCAGATGTACTTCAGTTCGATTTCCAGCAACCCATATGGTCCTCTGAGCTTGCCAGGGGCGATTTCTGAGTGCAGAGCCAGGAGTAACTCCAGAGTGCTGCCAGGTGTGACCCCCTCCCCTCCAAATAAAATAAAAATAAACTTATGACAAATTCCGTCTATTTCCTAATGATGATGATGGTGGTGGTGGTGGTCTTTGAGTTTTGGGGCCACACTTAGAGGTGCTCAGGGCTTACTCCAGGCTCTGTGCACAGGAATCACTCTGTGGACTCTGTAATGACAGGAATCAACATCAGTCTTTAAGCATTAAAAATGTTTTTGTTGGGGCCGGAGAGGTCGTGCTAGAGGTAAGATGTCTGCCTTGCAAGTGCTAGCGTAGGACAGACCATGGTTCGATCCCCCAGCGTCCCATATGGTCCCCCCCAAGCCAGGAGCAATTTCTGAGTGCAAAGCCAGGAGTAACCCCTGAGCGTCAAACGGGTGTGGCCCAAAAACCAAAAAAAAAAAAGTTTTTGTTTTGGGGCCGGCGAGGTGGCGCTAGAGGTAAGGTGTCTGCCTTGCAAGTGCTAGCGGTTCTGTCCCCCGGCATTCCGTATGGTCCCCCCCAAGCCAGGGGCAATTTCTGAGCGCTTAGCCAGGAGTAACCCCTGAGCATCAAACGGGTGTAGTCTGAAAAAATTTAAAAAAAATTTTTTTAAACTATTAAGTATTGAGTTAAAGTTTCTCTTTTTCTTTTTCCTTTTTTTTTTTTTTGGAGGGGGTCACACCCAGCATGCTCAGGGGTTACTCCTGGCTCTGCACTCAGAGATTGACCCCTGGCAGGTTTAGGGGTACTGGGAATAGAACCACTGTCTCCTGGGCTGGCTGCGTACAAGGCAAACGCCCTACTACTGTGCTATTTCTCAGGCCCGACTTATCTAAGTTTTTCCTTGGTTTGCTATGAAGACCTTATATCATATTTATAGGCTGCAGAATATAATGCTACAAGATATACCTAGGACACTTGAGTGTCTATTGCTTTACATATTGACAAGGCTATTTAGGAGATTGAAAATCTAATGCCTACAAGGGGTAGGAGCTGAGCAGTGAACAGCTCACAGGTCCTTGTTGGAAGAAACCAGTAGTTCAAGTACACCAAGGGGCTGCTAGTGTTCGGGTACAAACACGGTTTATTTCCCAGTCACTGTAGGTAGTCTAGTAAGGATCTGCGGTCTAGTCTAGTCTGGTCCAGTAAGGTCTAGTCAAGATCTGTAGGTTCTGCCACCTACAGCTCTTTCCTAGAAGTGCAGCCAGAAGGAAGCAATCCAGTAGTTCCCATTTGGATTGCGGTCAAACTGCAGGCTTTCAAATAGGTGCAATAGGGAAGTGATTCTCAAAGTTTATTGATGCTGCTGATTAAAAAAAAAAAATGGGGGGAGGTCCAGAACAATAGTACAGTAGGTAAGGCACTCACATTGCATATGACTTGGGTACAATCCCTGGCACTCCATCTGACCCCCAAATCCTGCAAGGAACAGAGCCAGGAGTAAGTCTTGAGTACCACAGGTTGTGGCCAGAAAACAAAATAAGGGGCCTGGAAGGTGGCGCTAGAGGTAAGGTGTCTGCCTTGCAAGCGCTAGCGTAGGACGGACCGCGGTTCGATCCCCCAGCGTCCCATATGGTCCCCCCAAGCCAGGGGCGATTTCTGAGCGCATAGCCAGGAGTAAACCCTGAGCGTCAAATGGGTGTGGCCCCCCCCAAAAAAAAACAAAACAAAACCGAAAACAAACAAACAAAAACCTAAATCAAAACAAAACAAAAATGCTCCTCTTATAAACTGTTTTTAATACCTGCGCTCTTAGCTCTTATAAGAGCAGGTGGCATTCTAGGTGAGCACATTCTCAGCAATGGCATGGCTAGAACAGATGCTCTTTGAAATGCCAGGAAGGATGCAGAGAGGGCTCTTGCTAACGAGAAGAACACTGGTGTCACTGGTGTAACTTGCATTTCAACCAACAAGCTCCACTAGTGAGTCTCCTGGCCAAAAACTCTGGGGGGAGGTCACAGGCTAAATTGTCGATACATTGCAGGACGTCTGTCCCTGCAGCCCTCTCTCCTAGCTGGTTTGCTCCCTGAAGGTTGACTGTGGATCTCTGCTCCCCATTGACCTGCTGCTCTCAGAGGAAAACTTCTTGTCTTGCTTTTCTTGTTTTTTTGTTTTGTTTTGTTTTGTTTTGTTTTGTTTTTCGGACCACACCCGTTTGATGCTCAGGGGTTACTCCTGGCTAAGTGCTCAGAAATTGCCCCTGGCTTGGGGGGACCCTATGGGATGCCGGGGGATCGAACCGCGGTCCTTCCTTGGCTAGCGCTTGCAAGGCAGACACCTTACCTCTAGCGCCACCTCGCCGGCCCCTTGTCTTGCTTTTCTGCTCTGGTAACCTGTCCCCCTTTCACAGGTCCCACGTGTCTTGCTTTTCTGCTCTGATAACCTGTCCCTCTCTCACAGGTCCTATGGTCCTGGAGACACGCAGGTGATCTTATTAAAAGTTGTAAGAAAAAAAATGTCTCAAAAAAAAAAAAAAAAAGAAAAAAAGTCTCGACACTCTGACTTCTCTCACCTGCTCTTCCTAAAATGGCACTGTTTCTGAAAGGCCACTTGTCTTTTTGCAGGAATCTCTCTTCCATTTTGCTGTTAATTAATTCATTTGTTATAACCTACAAGCCTAGACATTTGCGAGTTGGCACACGATGATCATCATTTCCAAAGAAAGCTCTTGGAGGGCCAGTACTTAGACATCAAAGTTGATGTTGCTTATTCATCAAAGTGAGCAAAACCATGTCAGCTGACTGGTCCAGGATTTACTGCACTTCAGCTTTGGCAGGAGGGACAATCTACCATAAAGAACAGAGGCAAAACAGAAGGCAGTTATGTGCAACACAGACCTGAGAAAGAGCATGTGGACAAAGATGCTATTCAGGGAATAAAAGCTTGCAATGATACTTCCCAGTTTAGTTCTCTTCTCGCCCTGAGAACTATCTATCTGGGCAGGATAGATTCCAGGACTGGCCTTGACTTTGTGTCCAGAAGATAAGGTAGAAGAGTGTCTTTTACTTCAGTTTCTCCATATTATTTAATTATGATAAGATGCCTGAGTTGAATCCAGGACCTCATACATGAGAGGTGTGCACCCTATTGCAGAGCTATATTCCATGTCTGCATGAATAATTTAGGGAAATGAGGGGAGTAGAAGAGCCTGGTGTCTTTATTCAAGACCAGAGCTTACACCTGTTTCTATGTGCAGGGATCTCTCCTGGTGGTACTCTGAGGACCATATGCAGCGTCATGGAATGCAAGGCAAGTACCTTGACCTATGTTAATCCTGGGCCCTCAGTTATTTTATTTGTATTTATTTCCTTTTGGGGGGGTTGGGTCACACCCAGCAGTGCTCAAGGGTCACTCCTGGCTCTGTGCTCAGAAATCACCTCTGGCAGGCTCGGGGGACCACATGGGATGCTGGGATTCAAACCACTGTCCTTCTGCATGCAAGGCAAACGTTTTACTTTCATGCTATCTCTCCGACCCTTTATTTGTATTTCTGTCATAACCAAATATATCTAAATCTATTTCTTGTCTATACTTCTGTTTGTTTGTTTTTTTTTGGGTCACATCCAGCGGTGCTCAGGGGTTACTCCAGGCTCTGTGCTCAGAAACTGCTCCTGGCAGGCACAGGGGATCATATGGGATCCATGAATTCCATGATTCCAGGATTTGAACCACCTTTGTCCTGAATCAGCTGTGTTCAAGGCAAACACCCTACCCCTGTGCTATCTCTCCGGCCCCTCTTGTCTATACTAAGCCTCCCAAGCAGTGCTTAGGGAAAACATACTTAGCAGTGCTCAAGGAACTATGTGTTACTGTGGTTCAAACTCAAGCTCTCTGCTATTGAAATAGCCTTTGAGCTATTTCCCAAAAATAAAAACAAGGAGATTAGAATATGGCCTAGTGGGACCACTTGGTGAGGGCATTAGCCTTGCAGCCAACTGACCCGTGTTAGATCTCCAGCATCCATATGGCCCCCCCCCCAAGCCTGCCAGGAATAATTTCTGAGTGCAGAATCATGAGTAACCCCTGAGCATGTCTGGGTGTGGTGGTTCAAATCCCGGAATCCCATATGGTCCCCCGAAGCCTGCCAGGAGCGATTTCTGAGCGTACAGCTAGGAGTAACCCCTGAGCGCTGCCAGGTGTGACCCAAAAACCAAACCAAACCAAACCAAACAAAATAAAAAAGAAGATGGCCTAGTGACTAACATCCCTACCTTGCAAAGAAAAGTCTACTAGTTCAATCTCAAATGCTGCAAATGAACCTCTGCAAATGAGGCAGCTCTGTTGTTTGTGACCCCAGGTACCAAAAACAATCTTGAGTCTCACTATAGTGTGTGACTGTGTGAGTACCAAAACTAAAGAATGTGTGACTCCTAGTGAGCGCCACAAATAAAAAGTTGTTGGGGGGGGGGACCGGAGTGGTGGCGCAGTGGTAAGGCGTTTTACTACAAGAAAGAACTATTCCTTTGTGGATATATACCACAGTTTCTGTTCTTGGGCACTTGGGTTGATTCCAGATCTTGGCTATTGTAAACAGCACTGCAATCAACAAAGGAGCACAAAATCTTTTCAAAATATAATTTGGGGTTTCTTTGGTAAATACCAAGCAATGAAATTTTTGAGTTATCTGAAAGTGTAATTCTTATTTATTTATTTATTTATTTATTTTTGGTTTTTAGGTCACACCTGGCTGCACTCAGGGGTTACTCCTGGCTCTACACTCAGAAATTGCTCCTGGCAGGCTCAGGGGACTATATGGGATGCCGGGATTTGAACTATCGACCTACTGCATGCAAGGCAACTGCTTTACCACTATGCTATCTCTCTGGCCCCTGAAAGTGTATTTCTTAATTTTATTTTATTATTATTTTTTTGGGGGGGCCGCACCTGGCGGCACTCATGGGTTATTTCTGACTCTGTGCTCAGAAATTGCTCCTGGTAAGCTCAGAGGAACATATAGGGTGCTGAGAATTGAGCCCAGGTTGGCAGTGTGCAAGACAAATGCTGTACTACTGTGCTGTCACTCCGGTTCCATAATTTTTTGTTTGTTTGTTTTTTGGGCCACACCCAGTGATGCTCAGGGGTTGGTTATTCCTGGCTATGTGCTCAGAAATCATTTCTGGCTTGGGGAACAATATGGGGCATCAAACCACAGTCCATCCTAGGTTAGCTCATGCAAGGCAAATGCCCTACCGCCTGCGACACCACTTCAGCTCCTGGCCCCACAATTCTTAATTTTTTTAGAAGTCTCCAATACGGGGCCGGGCGGTGGCGCTAAAGGTAAGGTGCCTGCCTTGCCTACGCTAGCCTCGGACGGACCGCGGTTCGATCCCCCGGCGTCCCATATGGTCCCCCCAAGCCAGGAGCGACTTCTGAGCACATAGCCAGGAGTAACCCCTGAGCGTTACTGGGTGTGGCCCAAAAACCAAAAAAAAAAAAAAAAAAAAGAAGTCTCCAATACAATTTTCCACAGAGATACAAGCCCCATATCTATAAAATTTATTAAATAAAAAAATCAATAGAATCTATATCAACAAAATAAAAATTAACATACAATTACAAAGTTAGCACTGGTTAGATTTAATACTTTTTTTTTTTTTTTTTTTGTGGTTTTTGGGTCACACCCGGCAGTGCTCAGGGGTTATTCCTGGCTCCAGGCTCAGAAATTGCTCCTGGCAGGCACGGGAGGACCATATATGGGACGCCGGGATTCGAACCGATGACCTCCTGCATGAGAGGCAAACGCCTTACCTCCATGCTATCTCTCCGGCCCCAGATTTAATACTTTTTTTTTTTTTTTTGCTTTTTGGGCCACACCCGGTGACGCTCAGGGGTTACTCCTGGCTATGCGCTCAGAAGTCCCTCCTGGCTTGGGGGACCATATGGGACACCAGGGGATTGAACCGAGGTCTGTCCAAGGCTAGCGCAGGCAAGGCAGGCACCTTACCTCTAGCGCCACCGCCTGGCCCTAGATTTAATACTTAAATGCTCATTTATTTTTGTTTGTTTGTTTTGTTTTTGGGCCACACCCGTTTGACACTCAGGGGTTAGTTCTGGCTATGCGCTCAGAAATCGCCCCTGGTTTGGGGGGACCATATGGGATGCCAGGGGATCAAACCTCGGTTCATCCTACGCTAGCGCTTGCAAGGCAGACACCTTACCTCTAGAGCCACCTTCCCGGCCCCAAATGCTCATTTATTGGCAATTCATATGAAACAAACAAGCACACAAGGGCTGGAGCATAGCACAGCAGGAAGGTGTTTGCCTTGCAGGTGGACAACCCTGATGAACCTTGTTCAATTTCCGGCATTCCATATGGTTCCCCAAGCCTGCCAAATGCAATTTCTGAGTGCAGAACCAGGAGTAACCCCTGAGTGCTGCCACATGTGACCCAAATTCTGCCCCACCCCCCCCCCAAAAAAAAAACAGAAAGAGAAAGAACTGCAGGTAGATGGAATTCTTTTTTTTTTTTTTTTTTGGTTTTTGGGCCACACCCAGCATTGCTCAGGGGTTACTCCTGGCTGTTTGCTCAGAAATAGCTCCTGGCAGGCACAGGGGACCATATGGGACACCGGCATTTGAACCAACCACCTTTGGTCCTGGATCGGCTGCTTGCAAGGCAAATGCCACTGTGCTACCTCTCCGGACCCATAGATGGAATTCTTAAATTGAATAAGTTAGAGACCACATATCTAGGAGAGGAATTCCAGGGGTGACTGGACATTGTACTTTACAACAATTGTCAGTAAACTGCATGTGATCAGAGCCAATAATTGGGGATGAGAAAAAGAAATGTAAAACATAACTGAATATGCTGAATATGCCAGTTTTAGTGGCTGACTTCTTTAGGAACTTTTTAGAAGCAGCCCAGGCCACCTCCCCCAGGGCCTTGGTACTTCCAAAAGTCCCAGCAACCATGCCCATAATCCAAAACCTTACTCCATGTCTTCCCAAGGGGCCAACACCATACACTGGCCTAACTCTCCAAAGAGAGTCACTGCTAGCAGCAAAAACTCATGGATATACGGTCTTGCAGTTGATCTCACTAGGCACGCAGTGAGGAGGGTAGGGCAAGTCCCTCACTTTGTTAAAACCTTGGAAACGGCACACAGGAAAAAAAAAAGTAAACTGAATAAATAATAAACATTTAATATATAAAACAAAATGTAGGCTGGGACCAATTACTTTCAGATTAGAGCCAATTTCTTTCTATTCCATATCACAGGAGTGGAAATGAGACTCAGCAGGTTTAGGGGGATAAGTGGATCCTCTTCCATCATGGTCAGTTTACGGAGAATGCACACATGATTTAACAGGCCTCTCTATCCCTCTCAGTTCATTGCACGCATATGTAGGATGTAACAGTGACACATTAACATTCAGATTGAGTTCCAACTTAAAAGATGGTCTTAGTTCCTTTCCTTTTTTTTTTTTTTAATATATATATCTTTGCTGCTGTGATAATCGGGGATTTCCACACACAGGGTTCCAGGCATACACACTTGAACATGGCCTCTGTGGGTTCCAAATAGCAATGATACTGGAGCACCCCTTGGTGTGTGGCATGGTAATAGAGATTGAATTCATGGTGTCATGCTTATCTCAATGGCTTTATCAACAGGCTCCCTGAATTTCTGTTTTTATGGAAGCTAAGATTTGTATCTTTATCCTGTGTAAGGAGGCATCTTTCCCTTATGGTCTGAGGCTGCTGCCAGAGGTTTAAAAGTCCTTTCACAGGTGCTGCAGTTCCATTCTCCAGCCCACTGGCCACTCATCCTCACCTTCAAAACAAAGAAAATTTGTGATATTAGAAAGGTAATTTTCTACTCCTTTAATATCAGAGGCAATGCCCAGTATGCAATGTCTAGTGTCACTACCAGTCCTTGGGACTTGATGTTGCATTGTATTAGTTCAATTTTAGGTGCAAGTAAAATATGAAGCTGAAATACACACACACTCACATACTTTAACATTTTACTTAATATGCTCCTTAACCTTTGTGATATCTCTCTGGCTCCACTCCACTTCTCTTTTTTTAAAAACCTTGCTCAGCAGAAACCATTATTTTTATTTTTTTTTTTGTTTTTGTTTTTGTTTTTGTTTTTTGGGCCACACCCGGTAACGCTCAGGGGTTACTCCTGGCTATGCGCTCAGAAGTTGCTCCTGGCTTGGGGGACCATATGGGACACCGGTGAATCGAACCGCGGTCCGTCCAAGGCTAGCGCAGGCAAGGCAGGCGCACCTTACCTTTAGCGCCACCGCCCGGCCCCCAGAAACCATTATTAATGGGAAAACCTGACTTATTTGAGCTAAAATTTAGATATAAAGGTCCTTATTTGGGGCAAAAGCAATAGTACAGTGGGTAGGGTGTGTGCCTGGCACACAGACAACTCTGGTTCAATCTGCGGCAACCTATATGGTCTCCTCAGCATTGCCAAAATTAATTTCTGAGTGTAGATCCAGGAATAACACCCTGAGCACTACCAGGTATGGTTCAAAAAACAAAACATAACAGAACAAAGAAAGAAAGTTCTGCTTGACAGACAGGAAAAAATACATTATTCAACCAAACCTGGGATGGAGCATCATGAGAAAGAAACAAAAGGCTGCAATAATTTGCTGGCTGACTCAGTAAAGGAGGAGCCACAGATAATATGAATTTTTTTCAAGTACTTGTATAAGTTTCAGATAATCTTTCTGTACAAACTCAGAAAGTGGATTTCAGTCTATCTTTAACGTTTTCCAAAAGATGATTTCAAAAGACCATGTCCATGTTAAGATGTCGCTAGACACAAACTCTCCAGAAACAGGAACAAGTGAAAGTAAAGAAAGTTTACTCAGCTCAGCTCTGAGGACTCTTGAGCCAAAGTGACTTCAAGAGCCCAGAGCATCTTTTATACACATTTGTTATATACTCTTCCTTACACAGGGCTGGGTAGAGACAAGGCCACATTTTTACCTTATCTGAATCAAAGCAGAAGTACAGAGCAAATGTAACTATTAGGGTGTTCTGACCAGATGCATCATGTCTTTGAGCTTGTCTGCTTGTTATCATCCAGTTCTTGGTTCCCTAGCAACCGGGGGTAGGGAGGGACTTCTGATCTCATTTCAGGTACTGAGTGACCCTGGTCTCCATTTTGTTTTCCCTAAGTTCAGGCCTGAACAGTACAATGACATTGCTCTGGTTCACAGTCCAGGGTTCAAAGCTCTGATTTGAGATCAAGAACTGCTTTTTTTGAGGCCTGTTGGGGAATTCAGTTTATTAGTTTATGAATAAAATATTACATCATTACATCGCTGTGTCCTTGATAACATTTTTATTTCTTCACAAAAAAAGTATCTTTTTGTGGCTTCATAGAAAATCATTTCAAAGTTACTTTTAAAAGTCTGAGTTCTCTTTGACCAAGATGGCAATTTTTTGTGCGATTGCAATTGTGCTTCTAGACCAAACAAGTAAGTTAACAAATGATGATAACAAAGGGAGACGAGGAAACAGAAAGATTTTGCAGATAAATTGTGTGGACAAGTATATTTTGTTACTGGGGAAGAATTCCATTGCTCTGTCAGCTGTGCTTTTGTGAGCCTGTCATTCTGACAACCACAATTAAAGTTTGCTCTTCCTCTTGTCAATGGAACTGAATGGTTGTACTCTGGGCGCCCATCAGTTACACATTCGAAAATAGGACTGATATTATGAAACTTTAGAATCTGGGCAGAAGCTTGTTCTCTCTTTAAAAAAAAGAACACTCATATGATCCATCAATTTCCCTCCTGTTCATCTATCCAAGAACAGTAAAACATTAATCTACAAGGACATATACATATATGTTCATTAGTCAACATTTGGAAAAAACCCAAATGCTCAAAAACAGATGAGTGGATAATGAAATTGTGGTCTGCATAACTGGAGCACTACTCAGCTATGAGGCAAAATAAAATAATGTAGTTTGTTGTGTTCTGGATGGAGTTGGAGAGTTTCATGTTAATTGAAGTGAGTCATAAGGAAAAAGCTAGTCATAGGACTATCTCATTCATATATAGAGGATAAGGAAACAAAGCCAGGGATTAGACAGTTCACAATGGAAACAAATCCAGAGATATTGTAAACAGAATAGCCAACTGGGATAGCAAAATAGTGGGCCTGGGACACAGAGGACCTTGGGACAGTAATGGCAGCTTATTGACACTGGTGATGGGGGAGAGTAGCAGTGCAAGTATAAAACAGTACTATGGAAACTGTTGTAAGTCATGTTACCTCAGTAAAAACAAAACAAAACCTCCTTAGTACCAAAAGAAAAGATAGTGGTGATCTTATTTTTAAGTTTTAAATGCTGTTTATAATCCGGGTTATATACATACATACAGAGGATTCCAAATAGCTGTTTCCTTTTTGTGTTTAGTTTTACTGTTTTAAGAACTTATTCTGGGGGCCAGAGCAATAGCACAGCAAGTAGGGCATTTATTTGCCTTGCACAATACTGACCAGTGTTCGACATCCCCTATGGTTTCTGCCAAGAATGATTTTATTTTTTTATTTAAAACTTCTTAAATTTTATTTGATTAAATACCATTGTGATTTTCATAGTTCAGTTTCAGACATACTGATTTAAATCTGAATTGGTGGGGTCAGTCCCACCACCAGTATTTACCTCCTTCCACCATATTCCCAGGATGTATCCCGTACTACTCCCTCTCCCAGATCCCCAGACTGCCAGTATAACAAGCCCATTTTAAGTTTAGATTGTTTAAGTTTGGGTCTCTTGATTCTATTGTGTTGCCTTGGCTTGGATGTTTAGTTATGTCCTTTTGTTTTTGTTTTTGTTTTGTGCCATACCTGGCAGTGCTCAGGGGTTACTCCTGGCTTTATGTGCAGAAATCGCTCCTGGCAGGCTCGGGGGACCATATGGGTTGCCAGGAATCAAACCTAGGTCTATCCTGGGTTGGCTTCATGCAAGGCAGATGCCCTACCACTGTGCTATCTCTCCGACTCCTAGTTCTGTCCTTTTTCACACTACCAATGCACCTGAGACCACTTGGCTCTTGGCCCCATCCTCTATATTTGTGTTTCTCCTCTTCCACTAAGTTTTTTTTTCCTTCTTCTCACTATGCTCTGGGCTAAGGGTGTTCAAGACAACTCCCATTTAGACCATTGCATTTCTTCATGCAGTTATTCTAAATACCACATATAAGTGATATCATTCTGTATTTATCCTTCTTCTTTTGGTTTATTTCATTTCACATAATATCTTCCAGTTTCATCCATGTTGAGGCAAATTGCATAACTGCATCATTTCTTACAGCTATGCAGCATGCAGCATTCCATTGTATGCATGTACCAAATTTCATGATTTATTCTTCTGTTGTTGAACATCTAGATTGATTCCAAATTTTTTGGTTTTTATTTTTGGGCCACACCCGGTGATGCTCAAGGGTTACTGCTAGCTCTGGCTCTGTGCTCAGAAATCACACTGGTTTGGGGAACCATATAGGATGCCGGGGGATTGAACCAAGGTCCATTCTAGGTCAGCCACATGCAAGGCAAACGCCCTACCGCTGCACCACTACTCCGGCCCCTGAATACAAATCTTAACTATCGAACTGAGTGTTGCAATGAAGAGCGGTGTGCATACACATCCTTTTGGATGAATGATTTTTTTTCTTCTGCCAAGAATAATTTCTGAGTGTAAATCCAGGAGTATCCCCTGAGTGCTGTTGGGTGTGGCCCAAACCACCCCCTCAAAAGAAGGAACTCATTCTTTCTACTAGAATTAATGTAGGATATGCATCATGTTTCTAATTTTAAATGCTGGCTCTGATTTTGAAAGCGAGGCCCTTGATTTCCGGTGCTAGGAACTGAGTGTTTGCAAACACATAACGACACACAGATTTCCTAAGGCAGTTTTCTGCTTTTCATTAGCTAGAGATTTCAGTAAATGTCCTTATTAAAAGGAATTATGATTTCTTTTTATTTCTCCTTTTTTTTTTCAGGAGAGAGCACGAACGCAGTCCCCCACTACTACAAATAATGAAGTCGAGTTTCCCACATTTGGGGAAATGGAGGGGTCAGCACACCCGGAGTGCAATGGGTGAGCCTCGCCCTAGGGAAACCACCCTTGTGATCATGGTATCTCCCCTGCCAGGTAAGTATTTCTCTTTATTTTTAATTTATTTATAAATATATATTTTTTCCTGTTTAGGCCACACGTGGCAGTGTACAGTGTTTACTCCTAACTGCTCTCAGGTGTCATTTCTGGAGGGGTTCAAGGGACCATCTGTGGTGCTAGGAATTGAATTTGGGATGGTCACCAATGTATTATCTACAGTGCCCAACCAACTATTATCACTCTGACCAACAAAATATGATTTCTTAAAAAAGAAAGAAAATATGTGAGGTCCTGGTTTTGTCTTCAGCACCACAAAAGTTACATAGCTCAGCCTTAGATGCTGGATCTTATTCTAGTACTCTTTTATTTTATTTTTATTTTTGGTTTTCAGACCACACTCGGTGATGCTCAGGGGTTACACCTGGCTCTGCGCTCAGAAATTGTTCCTGGCTCGGGGGATTGATTATGTAGGATGCCAGAGATCGAACCCAGGTCCTTCCTGGGTCAGCCGCGTGCAAGGCAAACACCCTACCGCTATGCTATTGCTCCGGCTCCATATTTCAAGGCTCTTAACCTTTGTTTAAAATAGTTTCAGAGCTGTTAGCTGGTATAGTTAAAGGTAAGGAGAAAAAGCCATGATTCCTGCTTTTATCAAACAGGGAATCTATTGAATTTTCACATAATAAGTAAAACTTTTTTAGAGTTTAGTAATTTTTGTATGGGTGTGAGTATTCTAGGCTGTTGGAATGTGGATATACTAATTACTAATCCCCATTATTGCTTTTATTTACTCCACATGTGTTCTAAAAATATCTTGCTATTATATTAAGTTGCACAGCATGATAACATGAAATGGACAACAAATGTTTTGCTCTTATTGTTTGTATTATTAATTGGGGAAGATACAAACAAAAAGAACTAGAATTTCGCTACCATTTTTGTTTGTTTTTTGGGTCACCCCCGGCAGCTCTCAGGGGTTACTCCTGGTTCTGCGCTCAGAAATTGCTCCTGGCAGTTTCGGGGACCATATGGAATGCCGGGATTCGAATCACTGTCCTTCTGCATGCAAGGCAAATGCCTTACCTCCATGCTATTCCTTCGACCTCTTCGCTACCATTTTGATTCGCTAGTATAGTAAAATGATCAAATGGAGGATTGTTAACCTTGAGTTCCACTCTCATCCCAAATATCCTTTTTTGTTTGTTTGTTTGTTTGTTTGTTTGTTTTTGGGTCACATCCGGCAGCGCTCAGGGTTACTCCTGGCTCTATGCTCAGAAATTGCTCCTGGCAGGCTCGGGGGACCATATGGGATGCTGGAATTTGAACCAATTTAGGTCCTGGTCAGCTGCTTGCAAGGCAAACTCCCTACCGCTGTGATATTTCTCCGGCCCCCAAATGTCCTTAATGTGAGGGCTGGAGAGATAGCACGTGGCAGACCCAGGACCACCGGTGGTTTGATTCCCAGCATCCTATATGGTTTCCTGAGCCTGCCAGGGGCGATTTCTGAGTGCAGAGCCAGGAGCATCTCTAGGAGTAACTCAAAAAAACAACAACAACAAAACAAATTGTCCTTAATGTAACTGGTATGACTGTCACAATGAAAACTATGAGAGTTCTGTCCACCAGGGGGCATTTTCAAAAGAGAGGAATAGTCATGCTTGGAATATTCACTCTGGTCTAAATATGGTAGGTCCTGTAATGATCCAAAGTTGTTAAATTGACATCTAGTTTCAGACTTGAAATGCTCTTTCTGAGGAAACAGGTCTTTGAGAATATTGTTTGTAAAAAAGAAAAAGATATTTCACAACGTAAAGATAAGATAATGTACTGTTAGGGCCAGAGAAAGAGCATAGCGGTAGGACTTTTGCCTTGCAAGCAACCGTTCTGATGATTCGAATCCCAGCATCCCATATGGTCTCCAGTGCCTGCCAGGAGCGATTTCTAAGCACAGAGCCAGGAGTAAACCGTGAGCATCGCCGGGTGTGTCCCTAGACACCCTCCTCCCCCCAAAAAAAGTGCTGTTAGTTCTCACTAGCTTTCAACTTGGGTGTGTCTCACCCAAGCTCCATATAATGACTTGATTCTGCTTTTATTGTTTTGTTTAGTTTTTTTGCTTTTTTGGGTCACACCTGGCAGCACTCGGGGTTCCTCCTGGTTTTATGCTCAGAAATCGCCCCTGGCAGGCACAGGGGACCATTTGGGATGCTGGGATTTGAACCACGGTCCGTCTGCACGCAAGGCAAATGCCCTACCTCCATGCTATCTCTACAGCCCCTTGATTCTGCTTTTTCATAGGAATGTGGACATGTTTTGTTTGATTAGGAATACTTGAGCTTCACTTTTCTCTCTTGGATATCAGCTCTAATGCTTTAATACAAAATGGAAATTTTGTCCAGAAATCTTCATCTACCTAGAGTACTGATGAAAGTTTGAGTAAATCTTTTGGCGGGCTTGGGAAGATAGATAGCTCAAAGGACTGGAGCACATACTTTGCAAAAACTCCCTGATGTCCCCTCAAGCAATGTCAAGAGTGATCCCTGATCACCAAACTAGGGTCTACTTTGAATCCTAAAGTAGAAAGAAGGAAATAAAATTAGAGCAAAATTTAGTGATATAGGGTCCATAATGATAGCACAGTGGGTAGGGCATTTGCTTTATACACACCTGACCTTGGTTTGATCCCCGGCATTCCATATGGTCTTTTGAGCCTGCCAGGAATAATTTCTGAGCTAAGAGCAAGGAATAACCTCTGAGTGCTGCTGGGTATACTCTCCGCCCCCCCCCCCAAATCAATGGAATAGGAATCAAGAAAACAAGATAAAGGATTAATAAAATCAGGACCTTTATTTTTTTTCCAAATGAGTAAACAACATTCAAAACCTGGGCTAGAGCGATAGTATAGTGAATAGAGCATTAGCCTTGCAAGCAGCCTACCCGGGTTAGATCCCAGCATTCCGTTTGGTCCCCTGAGCCTGCCAGGAGCGATTTCTGAAAGCAGAACCAGGAGTCACCTCTGAACATTGCTGGGTGTGGCCTATGAACAAACAAACAAACAAAAATATTGACAAACCCTTAGCTAGATTCATCAGATAAATAAGTGGGGTAGGGCCTGGAGAGATAGCACATCGGTGTTTGCCTTGCAAGCAGCCGATCCAGAACCAAAGGTGGTTGGTTCGAATCCCGGTGTCCCATATGGTCCCCCGTGCCTGCCAGGAGCTATTTCTGAGCAGACAGCCAGGAGTAACCCCTGAGCACAGCCGGGTGTGACCCAAAAACCAAAAAAAAAAAAAAATAAGTGGGGTAAAGAGCCGGAGAGATAGCACAGCAGTAGGGCATTTGCCTTGCACGAAGATGAACAGAGATGGACCTGGGTTCCATCCCCAGCATCCCATATGGTCTGCTGCCAGGTGTGACCCAAAATAAAAAACAAACAAAAAGTAGAGTAAAAATTCAAATAAATAAGATCAGAGATGAAAGAGGAGAAGTTACTAGAGATACCCAGGAATTCAAAGATTTTGTTTTTTAATTTAAACACTGTGATTTACAAACATAATGTAGTTGTCTAAGGCAGTTAGGTAGTCAATGTTCCAAACACCAATCCCAGCATCAGTGTAATCTTCTCTCTACCAACATCCCCAGGTTCCTATCTACCCTCAAACCTGCACCCTTAGTAGGTACAAACAAATTTACTTTGTGTTGCCTGTTACAACAAAATGGAAAATAAAATTATCAGAAAATAGATTAATAAAAGTCAATTTGTGATCATTGTTTCTCACAATGATATTACTAAAGTCATTGTCTAAGATTGACTTAGCTGTTTGGTGTTGCTTGTGTCTTTAGTAATGTTTTTGCTCATTGAACTTGGTGGTCTTCTACTTGGTTTTCTTCTTTTATTTTTGGTTTTTGGGTCACACCCAGCAGTGCTCAGAGGTTACTCCTGGCTCTATGCTCAGAAATCGCTCCTGGCAGGCTCAGGGGACCACTGACCTTCTGCATGCAAGGCAAATGCCTTATCTCCATGCTATCTCTTTGGCTCCCTTCTACTTATTTTTCGCCCTGGATTTCTAATGTACTCGCTGAGCTAGGAGTGAATCTTTTTTTTATTTGTTTGTTTTGGGGCCAGAAGCACTCAGTGGTTACTCCTGGCTCTGTGCTCAGCAATCGCTCCTGGCAGGCTCGGGGGACATATAGGATTCTGGAATCTAACCCAGGTCGGTTGCATGCAAGCAAATACCCTACCACTATGCTATCTTTTCAGCCCCAGGAGTGAATCTTTATATTTAAACCTCCACGAAATGCTGAAGGATTAGACTGGAGGTTGCTCTCCTCCTTCTCTGCTAGTCTTCCATGAATGATGGGATCTACTCAGCAAATTACATGCTAACTATAAATTGCATTTAATTTGCTGAGTAGATTTTTCATTTTTTGGTTGTATATATGGTCATGTGCTTCAGGAACTGTGGTGTGGCTTGTTGAAATGGCCAGCTTGTTTTCTTATTGACTAGTAAGAAAATTTTATATGTTCCAGATATAAATCTTTTTATATATATGATTTGTGCATATTTTCTCCTAGTCTGTGTTGCTTTTTCATTTTCTTGATAATATCTTTTAAAAGAACACAAGTTTTTTTTTCATTTTAATAAAGTCCCAGTATATTCTTTATGGTTGATTTTTTGGTGTTAAGAATTATTTATTGGGCAGTGCTTGCCTTGCAAGCAGCTGATCCAGAACCTAATGTGGCTGGTTCGAATCCTGGTGTCCCATATGGTCCCCTGTGCCTGCCAGGAGCTATTTCTGAGCAGACAGCCAGGAGTAACCCCTGAGCACCGCCGGGTGTGGCCCAAAAACCAAAAAAAAAAAAAAAGAATTATTTATTAAAATAAAATTCTTTATTGCAGGGCTGGAGCAGTAGCACATGATAAGGTGTTTGCCTTGCATGCAGCCAACCTTGGTTTGATTCCTGGCATCCCATCTGGTTCCCCGAGACTGCCAGGTATGATTTCTGAGTGCAGAGCCAGAAGTAACCCCTGAGTACCACTGGTTGTGGCCCAAAATCAAACCAACAAACAACAAATCTTTATTGCAAAGTCAGGAAGATTCCATCTGTTTTCTTCCTTTTCTTTTTCATTTAATTCAGCACCCCTTCTTCCCTTCCTTTTGTTGTTGTCATTTTGATGACCAGGAGTCTCACACTAGTGGTGGCACTCACACTTGATTATGGTTCATAAGTTCATCAATGATCCCAAAGAGTAGTGTAACTTTGATTACCTTTAGAATATGGTGTGGTGCTGGAGATCTAACTCATGGGCTCACACCTACAAATAGGTGCTCTGCACCTGATTTACATGTCTGGTCCCTCTGATCCTTATTAGCTTTTTATTTATTTATTTATTTATTTTTATGTTTTGGGTCACATCCGATAGCACTCAGGGATTACTCCTGGCTCTGCACTAAGAAGTCACTCCTGTTAGGCTGGGGGACCATATGAGATGCTGGGAATCAAACCACCATCTGTCATGGATAGGGTTGCATGCAATGAAAATGCCCTACTGCTGTGATATCTCTCTGGCCCCTTGTTAGCTTTTTAAAAGTGTATAAGATTTTAGAGCAAGGGTTAGGAGGAGAGAAACTTTCCATCAGTCCAAGAATGCAGGAGTTAGGAAAATCTTACCTGGACACTAGGAAATACAACCCTGAGTAACATTGAAGCTGCAAGGAGTAATAGCCATAGACACTGAGGCATACATAGTGGCAAAGGCTGCAGAATCTGTGCCAGAGAGATAGTATAGAAGGTAAGGTATTGTCTGATATATTACCATTCTGGATTTCACCCCAAGAACCCATATGACCCTTGATCCTGCTAGAAGAGATCTCTCATTACTTGAGACAGAAAAATCTCTGAGCACCACCCAAACAAAAAAGGCATTCTTTAGGGAGTATCCTTGATTTTGTATAATCTTGTGGTAGTTTCACAGAATCATTGCATTCCTAGAAAATCAGACTCAGAAAATTAACAGGCTGCAGGAATCATCAGACCTGTCTTCTACCAAAAGCAGTTGACTCAATTGCTGAGTCTACTCAGCAATGCCTGTGGTCTTATGTTCAGACTGTAATGAAGGAGGAGAAATAATCTGCCTCGTTGGTTTCTGTGTGGGAGGTAATCTTCTACCTTTCACCATGAAAAGAGTTTGGATAATGAATCAAAAGAATTAAAAGAGCTGCTTGTTTGATCTTAGGGTCTTAGGAATAAAATTACTATTACAACAATATGAATTCTTCCTCATCTCTCTGTCTGTCTGTCTTTTCTTTCTTTGTTTGGGGGGTGGGATGGAGAACCACACCTGGCATCACTCAGAGGTTACTCCTGGCTCTGCACTTAGAAATCACTCTTGGCAGGCGTGGGGGACCATATGAGATGCTGGAGATCAAACCCGAATCTGTCCTGGGTCAGTTGTATACAAGGCAAACACCTTACTACTGTGCTGTCACTCCAGCCCCTGTCTGTCTCTTTTCAAGAAGACAAAATTAATTAGGATGTTATTTGGGGGAAATGGGAATTTATATGCAAGGAAAAGTTTCTTATTAAACTATAGAAAATGTAAGTGTCACAATTCCATTCCAGTTGAATTTTGATTCTATAGGTGCTATTGCTCAAGATCTGGAATTGGATTAATAAGGATCATTAAATATCTAAAATGGGCCAGGGCAATAGTACAGCAGGTTGGGTGTTTTATTTGCATACGTCAGGCCTGGTTTGATCCCTGGCATACCTGGTCTCTTAAGCACCTTCAGGAGTAATTCCTTTGTGGAGAGCCTGAAGTTACCCCGAAGCATCATTGGGTGTAGCCCAACACCTCCCCCTCAAAAAAAAAAAATAAAAGAGAAGAGAGAAAAAAATTTATATAATAAAAGGAATCCTATTCTCTTTGTTCTCTGCTAGGGTCAATGGTTGTCCCCTCTCTGATGGATTTGATTTCTTTTACATTATGGAAAATCACTATTTTGTAGAAAACAAAGTCTTGTGGGCAAGGGAGTTATGAGGAAAAAATAAAGTATTTCATGCATTTTTCTAGATTACAGGAAAACTGAACTAGGTTGAAACCTCCTTGGAGTTAGATAAGAGAGAAAGTTTCTGTTGTCTACAAGACCTGACAATATATTGGGAAATGAGTGAAACCTCTCCAGTTAGAACCTAAATTGGGAAAAAAAAATGAGAATGAAGAATTGGGGAGATTTAATGCATTTTTGGGAGTAAGGTAGGGAGATTTCTTGGAGCAACTGTAATTTATTTAAGTAGTAGGGATAATTCTATAAATCTCTAATGTTACTTTTCTTTTAAATAGCTGGCATGCAGGATGCAGGAGGACCAATCCATGGTAAGAAGCTTGCCATAAATAGAGAGGTAGTGAAGTTAGAGCAGAGAAAGAAACTCTATGACAATGACAGTTGTAAATGATTGCTTTGGACAAAAACTGGATGCTGAAAAGAGTATCATATGCATGATACCCCTTCAGCAGCAATATTGCAAACCACAGTGACTAAAGGAGAGAGGAGAGAGAGAGGAAAAATGTCTGCTATAGAGACAAGCAGGAGGTGGGGTGCGAGAGGGAGGATCTGGGACATTGGTAGTGGGGAATGTACATGGGTGAAGGGTGTTGTACATTGTATGACTAAAACTCAATTTTGAACACATTTGTAACTATGAATCTCATTGTGATTCAATTAAAATATTTGTTTATTAAAAGAATAGCTTGTAGGGGCTGGAATGATAGTACAATGGGTAGGCATTTGGTTTGCAAGTGGCTTACTCTGGTTCCATCTTCAGCATCCTATATGGTCCACCAAGTCCACCAGGAATGATTCCTGAGTGCAGAGTCAGGAGTGACCCCTGAGCACTGCTGGGAATGGCCCCCAAAACAAAAAAAAAAGCAAAAACAAAAAAAATTGCTGGCACGATATCTTTTGGATGTCATCCTTTATAAACTAGACTTGAAGGGGTCAGAGCCATAACACAGCAGGTAGGACGTTTGCTTTGCACGTGGCCGAAATGGGTTCTATCTCCAACATCCCATATGGTTCCCTGAACCTGTCAGAAGTAATTTCTGAGCACTGCCTGGTGTGGCCCAAAAATGAAAAACAAACAAACAAATAATAAACTAGACTTAAATATAACTGAGAGGATATAAGGTGGGACTTTCTCATGCAATGTGTAAAGTGATAGTTGGATGAAAAATAGATATCTGTTTTGACCCATTTCAAATGTTTCACAGGCCAATATCAAAGAGGTATTCCAAGAAGGCCTTGAGAGCTAGACTGTTGGCCTTATTTGTTCAGGGCCATGTCTGGGAGGCCAGCCCAGAATGTGTGGGCAGGACTTGTCTGTTATTACCTTGATCTCTTCTGGAACATCCAAAGAGCACAGCGCGTTCCAGGAAAAGCTGCTACAAAATGACCTATTCTCGTCTACTTCGAGATTGACAAAATACTAGACATCTTTAAAAATATTTAATAAAAATAATAAGCATTTAAACTAATAGATTCAAAAAAAATCACAAAGATGAATTCCAAATGATAAACCAATAGAAATATTTTGCATCACTTGAGAGAGTTAGACATAAGTAAATCATTTCCTGGGGAAAGAAAAACATAAATGATGCTAATAAAAATAAAAAATATAACAACATATAAAAGCTTTTATTTGGGGGGGAATGGAGGGCCACACCTGGCTGTGCTCAGAGCTTACCCATAGCTCTATTCTCCAGATCACTTTGGACAGGGCTTGGGGGGATCATATGGAGCTGGGAATTGCCCCTACTTACTGCTCCAGCTGACAACATAGGAATGGAAATAAAGACCTATATGTTCAATCTAAATAGTCAATAGGGAAATGTTTAAATTAGTAAATAAATGTCTATCCAATGGAAGTTTTTAGATTCATTAAATATAATAGGGCCAGAGAGATAGCATAGCGGTAGGGCATTTGCCTTGCACTTGGCCAACCCGAGACAGACCCGGGCTCGATTCCCAACATCTCATATGGTCCCCTGAGCCTGCCAGGAACAATTTCTGAGCATAGAGCCAGGAGGAACCCCTGAGCTCTGGGTGTGGCCCTGAAATCAATCAATCAACCAATAAACTGCTTTTTAAAAATTAAATATAATATGGGTCAGAGTGATAGCACAGTAGTAGGGCATTTGCCTTCATGTAGCCAACCTGGATTTGAGTCCCTGTATCCCATATGGTCCCTGAGCCTGCCAGGGGCAAATTCTGAGCGCAGAGCCAAGAGTAACCCCTGAACACTGCTGGGTGTGCCCCCAAAAAACAACAAAAAAATAAATATAATAAAATCAACATCTTTTTCATTGCATTAATACTCAGTTTCATTGCATCAACACATGTTCACAGACAGTAACTTAGATGCCCTCAATCTCCAGCCCCACACAGACATCCTCTCCTGAAGTAACCCTTCTTCCCTTGATTTCATTCACTAGTGATTTGGTTTTGAATTTCACATAAATGTAATCAAGCAGGGTGCTGAACACATAAAGCATTTGCCTACTACCTTATATGGTCCTCTGAACTTCACCAGGAGTAATCCCTGAGTATTGGCAGGCATGGCCCAAAAACAAAAGCAAAAAACAAACAAACAAAATTAATTTTGCAGTACATTTTCTTTCTTTTTTTTTTTGGCCACACCCATTTGATGCTCAGGGGTTACTCCTGGCTAAGTGCTCAGAAATTGCCCCTGGCTTGGGGGGGACCATATGGGACACGGGGGATGGAACCGCGGTCCTGCCTTGGCTAGTGCTTGCAAGGCAGACACCATACCTCTAGTGCCATCTCGCTGGCCCTGAAGTAGGCTTCTCTCAGATGTTCCCTTTTTTTGTTTTTGGGCCACACCCAGCCGTGCTCAGGGGTTATTCCTGGCTATCTGCTCAGAATAGCTCCTGGCAGGCATGTGGGACCTATGGGACAACGGGATTTGAACCAACCACCTTAGGTCCTGCATCAGCTGCTTGCAAGGCAAACACTGCTATGCTATCTCTCTGGCCCCTGCAGTGCATTTTCTTTAGTGTTTAGCTATTTTTAAATTTGTGTATAGCAAGAAAAAAAAACACACTATATTCATTTTTTATTTGTTTGCTTATTTGGGGGCCAATGTTGGCCATGCTTAGGGCTTTACTCCTTATTCTGCTCTCAGGGGTCATTCCTGAAAATGCTTAAGGGATGATAGGGAATGCCAGAGATGGAGCCTGGGACCAGCCACTGTACCATTTTTTTGACCTGAGAGACACATTATATTTTTAATATAAGAACTTAAAGAATTGAATCAATTAACCTTCTCCCCAAAAGCCAATGTGATTTTTCCACTGTGGAGAAGGCTGTATTCTCTCTTGAATATATTTCTTTCTCCTCACATTTCTCTAAGTAAGTTTCTTTAAATAAAACTACTATTTTTCTTCACTATTAAAAAAAAAAGGATCAGGGATATAGGTCCATGTTAAAGCTGATGGTTTACATGTAAGAGGCCCTGGGTTCAATTCCTACCCTCACCTCCCAATTTATACACATACAAAATAATAGATTGTTCTTTAGAAAAGAAAATAGTTGTTTATGTTTCATAAAACAATAGCAAGAATAACATTTTGTAGGATAGCAGTTCACCTCAATTAGGCCCAGTTTTAGTTTTAATATAGACTATAAGAATTCATTCAAAATTCTCCCAGATTAGCCCATTTGTTATCATTATTGTATAGAAAACCTTAAAAATGGTGGCTTAACAACTGAGTTGGGGGATGGTGGGATAGGGAGTGTTGGGATCCTTAAGAGGGAGAGAGGGATTACACAGGTAATGGCTATAGTACAAGAATTAGAGGCATAAGCCCCATTTTCGGGGCTGGAGAGATAGCACAGTGGTAGGGCGTTTGCCTTGCATGCAGTTGATCCAAGGCAGATGATGGTTTGAATCCCAGCATCCCATAACGGTTCCAGTGCCTACCAAGTGCGATTTCTGAGCAAAGAGCCAGGAGTAACCCTGAGTGATACTTGGTGTGACCCAAAAACCACCCCCCCCAAAAAAAAAACCCCATTATCAATAGCTTTATAAACCACAGAATCTAATAAAAATGTTTAAATGGTGGCTTAAATGCAACTATCATCCAGAGACAATAGAGAAGAGGGCCAGGAGGACCCCAGTCTATGGTAGGAAGCTTGCCACAAATAGTGGGGGTGTGCAGTTAGGGCAGAAAAGGGCCCATTATGACAATGATAGATATGATCACTCTGGACAAGAACTGGGTGCTGAATGGAGATAAAGTATTAAGCATAATACTCCTTCAGTAACAATGTCCAAAAGAATAAAGAGAGAAGAAGGAGGAGGAGGAGGAAGAAAAGGAGGAAAAAAAGGAGGAAGAAAAGGAGGAGGAGGACAAGGAGGAGAAAGAGGAGCAGAAAGAAGACAAAGAAGGAAAGAAGAAGAAGAAGAAGAAGAAGAAGAAGAAGAAGAAGAAGAAGAAGAAGAAGAAGAAGAAGAAGAAGAAGAAGAAGAAGAAGAAAAAGAAGAATGGGGCTGGAGAGATAGCATGGAGGTAAGGCATTTGCCTTTCATGCAGAAGGTCATCGGTTCGAATCCCAGCATCCCATATGGTCCCCTGTGCCTGCCAGGAGCAATTTCTGAGCATGGAGCCAGGAATAACCCCTGAGCACTGCCGGGTGTGACCCAAAAACCACAAAAAAAAAAAAAAGAAGAAGAAGAAAAGAAGATGAAGAAGAAGAAGAAGAAGAAAGAAGAAGAAGAAGAAGAAGAAGAAGAAGAAGAAGAAGAAGAAGAAGAAGAAGAAGAAGAAGAAGAAGAAGAAGAAGAAGAAGAAGAAAGAAGAAGAAGAGGAGGAGGAGGAGAAGAAGAAGAAGAAGAAGAAGAAGAAGAAGAAGAAGAAGAAGAAGAAGAAGAAGAAGAAGAAGAAGAAGAAGAAGAAAGAAGAAGAAGAAAATGTCTACCATAGAGGTAGGTAGAGGGAATGGGTAAGAGAAACTGGGGATATTGGTGATTGGTGATGGGAAATGTAAAAATCATGAACAACTTTGTAACTGTTTATCTCATGGTGATTCAAGTAAAGAATTTATATTAAAAAAAACTGCAACTATTTCTTATTCAGTTTCTGTAGTTTAAGAATTCAGCGGATTGGCTCTAATTCAGTCTATGGGCTTGCAATTCAGATGCTAGCGCAGGGGCTGGAATGATAGCATAGCGTTAGGGCATTTGCCTTGCATGCAGTTGACTTGGGTTCAATTCCTGGCAACCCATATGCTCCCCGAGCCTGCCAGGGGTAATTTCTGAGTACAGAGCCAGGAGTAACCCCTGAGCACTGCCAGGTGTGGGCCAAAAATAAAAACAAAAACATGCTAGTGTAGCTGCAGCCAACTAGAGGTTAACTGGTTCCATAGAACCCTCCATGGAGATAATTCATTTTTGTGTTGTTAAGTAAAAAACCTCAGTTCTTATGTATATGGAATGTTTCTTAGGGTTTTTTTTTTTGTTTTGTTTTGTTTTTGTGTCACACCTCGCAGCGCTCAGGAGTTATTCCTAGCTCTAGGCTCAGAAATCGCTTCTGGCAGGCTCGGAGGATCATAGGGGATGTCGGGATTCGAACCACCATCCTTCTGCATTGCAAGGCAAATGCTCTACCTCCATGCTATCTCTCCAGCCCCTTCCTTAGGAGTTTATGGAGTGTCTTCACAACATAGTCACCTTATCACCAATGGGAGGTCCAAGGAGGCAGCAAGGCAAACACCAGAGCATCTTACTAAACCATAGCATTAGAATGGACATACGTTCACTACTACAATGTTCTTCTGGGTACTCAGACCAACCCCAGTGCCATATAAGAGGCGACTATACTAGAGAACTGCAGAAGAAAAAAATGCACTGTTTTGCTCTATATAGAGTGTTCAGATTTAATATTTGAGCAGCCTCCAGACATGTATAAAGACTTGTTCTCAGTGGCCTTTAGACTTAACGGATTTGTTGAGAAACCCTTAATATCATTTTTATGTTTCTTTTCTTTTTTGGGGGGGTGTCTTATTTTTCTTCTTTATGTGATTTTGTAAAGTTCTTTTGGGCTGATCACACTCTAGAGAAACTTCTAGATGAATACAGAGCTGACTGTGAGCTATATTATGGGAGTGTAGTCAGGAAGAGGTTAGGGGCAGAAGTAATTTTACATTTATTATAAAAATTTTCACTTAGGGGCAGGAGAGATAGTACAGTGGTAGGGCATTTGCTTTGCACACAACTGACCCAGGACAGATTGTGTTTCAAATCCTGGCATCCCATATTGTCCCCCAAACCTGCCAGGAGCTATTTCTGAGTGCAGACCCAGGAGTAACCCCTGGGTGTCATCAGGTGTGACCCAAAAACCAAAAAAGATAATTTTTTCCACTTAATAGATCTGCTTTTAGTATAGAATTTTTATATTCAAGTTATCTGGGTATCTGCCATTCCAAAGGCCCCAGGTCTAAAAGATATAATTCTAGAGGCAAGAAAGATGGCTCAACATGCCGAGTACATGTTTTATACACAGGAGGTCCTGGGCTTGGCTTCTGGCATTGCCAGGAGTGACCCCTGAACACAGAGCAAAGTCTGTTGTAGCTCATGAGCACTGCCAGCTGTGGCCCCACATGAAAAATAAAGAATAAAAACAGTTTTATTTTTCTAGAAGAGTGGAAGAAGCAAAGTAACTTGTTAATATGTGATAGGAGGACCTGGTGGCCTGATTTTTTCTAATCAGAGTGACTGATTTTTCCAGAGGAAATTAAGTCTTCCAGTGGCTGAGTCTTTTGTGAATGAATTCTTTAATATAAATCAGTTTGATTTTCTTTTTTTCTTCATTGCTGGCTTGTTTTGTTTTAGGGCCACACCCAACTTGCTCTGGCTTATTCCTGTTTCTGTGCTCAGGACTTAACCTATGGTGGTACTGGGGGTCATATAGCGTGTACCAGGAGTCAAACCCAGTTTGGTTGCATATAAAGAGAGTACCAAACCCACTGTAATATCTCTTCAATCCTGCTTACACATAATTCTTAGGTCTTAAGACATTTACTACTGATACAGCAACATTATAGTTGCCAAATACTGTTGCTGTAGTCTTCATTCTTTTCTTTACCCTTAGTGAAGTAGCCTTAAAACAACAACAATAGGCCCGGAGAGATAGCACAGCGGTGTTTGCCTTGCAAGCAGCCGATCCAGGACCAAAGGTGGTTGGTTCGAATCCCGGTGTCCCATATGGTCCCCTGTGCCTGCCAGGAGCTATTTCTGAGCAGACAGCCAGGAGTAACCCCTGAGCACTGCCGGGTGTGGTCCAAAAAAACAAAAAAACAAAAAAAACAACAATAAAAACCTTTACTATGATGGACTACTATAATGGATTTTGGCAGGAGGAAATCTTTTTTTTTTTTTTTTGGTTTTTGGGTCACACCTGGCCACACTCAGGGGTTACTCCTGGCTCTATGCTCAGAAATTGCTCCTGGCAGGCTCGGGGGACCATATGGGTGCCGGGTTTCAAACCAATGACCTTCTGCATGAAAGGCAAACGCCTTACCTCCATGCTATCTCTCCGGCCCCCAAGCAGGAAGAAATTTTTAGCAAAACACACAGTTGTTCAAATTAAACTTGCTTATTTTTTTTCCTTTGGGGGGGGTCACACCCAGCAGCGCTCAGGGGTTACTCCTGGCAGGCTCTGGGGACCATATGGGATGCCGTGATTCAAACCACCGTCCTTCTGTATGGAAGGTAAATGCCTTACCTTCATGCTATCTTGCTGGCCCCCTAAACTTGCTTTTTTTTTTATGAATTAAACTTTTTTTGGTTTGTTTTTGGGCCATACCCAGCAGCGCTCAGAGGTTACTCTTGGGTATCTGCTCAGAAATAGCTCCTGGCAGGCATGGGGACCATATGGGACGTCAGGATTCGAACCAACAACCTTAAGTCCTGGATCGGCTACTTGCAAGGCAAACGCTGCTGTGCTATATCTCCGGCCCCGGTTTTTTTTTTTTTTTTTTTTTTTTTTGAGGGGTTTAAGGATGATTCAATCCAGGGCCTCGGATATGCAAAGTATTGGCACACTGAGCAATATCCAAGGCCCCTAAACTATCATGTTAAAGTAGAAATCAGAATTTTATTGTTATTGTTATTGTTGTTTTTGAGTCACACACACCATATGTGGTGTTAAATGCAAGGTAAATGCCCTACCTACTTTACTATCTCTCTGGCCTGGAAATCAGTATGTTTTGAATAAAGCATTTGTGTGTGTGTGTGTGTGTGGTTTTTGGGTCACACCCGGCAGTGCTCAGGGGTTACTCCTGGCTCCATGCTCAGAAATTGCTCCTGGCAGGCACGAGGGACCATATGGGACGCCAGGATTCGAACCGATGACCTTCTGCATGAAAGGCAAATGCCTTATCTCCATGCTATCTCTCCGGCCCCAATAATAAAGCATTTTTCTTGGTGGAAAGGATGGGGGAGTGAAAAAGAATGGAGTCAAAGCTGAGTCCAAATGAATTCTGGCACATTTTCTGTGTTCTACAGGTTAAAAGAAATTCATACCCTTCCATGTTTCCTTATATACTATAGTAGAATCAAAATGACATTGAAATAATATTTACAGTTTTGTGGATTTGTGGGGGGGCAAAGTGGAGAGAGTTTAGCCCTACTTACTGGTGCTGAGACAGGGGAAAGGGAATCTTATGATCCTAGATGGCTTTAAAGAACTCTCTGTGTTGTGTTCCTTGACCATGACCATGAGAGATTAGTTGGATTAGAGCCAATGACTATTAGGCAACCACATAAACTGAGAATTAAAACAAAACAAAACTGTTTAACCATCCAATCACATCATTGAAATCCATAAACCAAAGCCATCTTTCTCCTTCCCAGGTTTCTAATCTGAGAAGTTTGTATCTTGCAAGTTCACTCAATGCCTACTCCTCACACCCTGGTTAAACTTCTAGCAGACTCAGGCAGCGTCAGCATGGGAGGTCTAGCTTAGGGAACACCAAACAGCTCTGCAAGTGAACACAGAGTACCTCTTAGTAGATAAAATTTTCCTTTTTTTTTAGATAAAATTTTTGTGAGAAAATATTGAGGCACAGTGTAAAATAAATCACATTTAAAAGCTTAATGGAGAAACAATGAGAAAGGGAACTAGCTAGGCTTATATATTATATAGTTAAGTATAAATAGTTGAATAAGTGCAGTGTAAGTATACATAGCTAAATATAAAAAGTAATTTTCAAGCTTAAACTCTCTTGTTTTTGAGAGTTTTTACACACAGTAATACTCAGGGGTTACTCCTGGCTCCACACTCAAGAATTACTACTAGCAATGCTTGGAACCACAGTTTAAATTCAGGTTCAGTCAGTACAAAGCAGTACCTTGCCCAGTTCAGTCAGTCCCTTACCCACTGTACTATCTCTCTGGCCCACAAGCTTTTATAAACTCTTAAAATTCTTAAAGTAGAAGAGGGAACTAGGGGCCAGAGCAATAGCACAGCGGAGTGCATTTGCCTTGCACGCGGCCAACACAGTATGAACCTGGTTTGAATCCCAGCATCCCATATGGTCCCCCAAGCCTGCCAGGAGCAACTTCTGAGTGCAAAACCAGTAGTAAACTCTGAGCAATGCTGTGTGTGGTCCCCAAATCAAAAATAAACAAAACAAAAAAAAAAAGAGGGAAATAAAAAAAATTGATGAGGGGCTGGATCGATAGCACAATGGGTAGGGCATTTGCCTTGCATGCAGTTAACTAGGGTTCAATCCCCTGCATCCCATCTGGTCCCCTGAGCCTATCAGGAGTAACTTCTGAGTGCAGAGTCAGGAGTAACCCCTTAGCGCTGCCAGGTGTGGTCCCCAAAACAAGCAAACAAAAAAAAATGATGAAAATTATTTCGGTTTTGTTGGGAGGCTACATTTGGGGATTTTTTTTTTTTTTTTTTTGGTTTTTGGGCGGTGCTCAGGGGTTACTCCTGGCTGTCTGCTCAGAAATAGCTCCTGGCAGGCACAGGGGACCATATGGGACACCGGGATTCGAACCAACTACCTTTGGTCCTGAATTGGCTGCTTGCAAGGCAAACACTGCTGTGCTATCTCTCTGGGCCCACATTTGGGGATTCTTAAGAGCTACTTTGGGGCCCAGAGAGATAGCACAACGGCGTTTGCCTTGCAAGCAGCCTACCCAGAACCAAAGGTGGTTGGTTCGAATCCCCGTGTCCCATATGGTCCCCCGTGCCTGCCAGGAGCTATTTCTGAGCAGACAGCCAGGAGTGACCCCTGAGCACCGCTGGGTGTGTCCCAAAAACCAAAACCAAAAAAAAAAAAAAAAAAAAAAAGAGCTACTTTGGGGACCATACAAAGTAGGGGATTGACCCTGGGGCCTCCTTCATGCTCAGCCCTTTAAGTGGTCTCTCCCTGATGACATTCTTGTAGCAAACCATAGAAAAGGTTGAAGTACGAAATAAATAAAGCAGAGAATAAAGTCTTATCCTCTGTAAATGAGCAAAATATAAATAACCTTCTTGATGGTCATAAATATAACATGAAAACAATTTAGGGGTAACCACAAACAAAAGAGATAGAAGACCACAACCGGAAGTCTCAGATCAGATCCAAATGCTCCCAGGATCTAGAGAAGTAATGCAGAGTAGAAGACATGCTTTGTTCTTGAAATGTGTCTGTATTAGTCACCTCTAACTGCCATAACAAACATAACAAATACCATAGGCTGGTTGACTTAACAGAAATTTGTTTTCTCAGTTTGAGAAGCAGGAAGTCAAAGGGTAGGGTGCTGATTAGGGGACCTCCTGTTTGCAAAACATATACTCTTACTTTCCCTTTTTAATTATCTTTGTAGCCCTATTTTTGACTTTTGTTTTGTTTTGTTTTTGGGTTATTCCTCAGCACTCAGGGGTTATTCCTGGCTTTATACTCAGAAATCTCTCCTGGCAGGCTCAGGGGACCATATAGGATGCCGGGATTTGAACCACCTTTTGTATGCAAGGCAAACGCCTTACCTCCATGCTATCTCTCTGGCCCCGTGATTTGGTTTTGAATTTCACATAAAGTCCGCTGTATGCCCCTTCATGGCACTGACACCAGCCCTACTAGGCAGGAGCCAAACAACCCTGGCATCCACCTATTCTGTCAGGATGTGGCAGTTAACCCACACCACCTTATTTCTCAGGGAGCCTCGGACTCAGGTTAGGGCAAGGAATTACTCGTCACAGGAAAGGAAAATCAGTCCTAGATTTTACCCAGGTCTTTTTCAGGTCATTGCCTTTCCTCACAGAAAGAATTTCAGGAGGAGACAAGCAGTGAAGTTAAAACATGTTTTATTCAAAGGTACTGTGGAAAGGGAGGGAAAAGATAAGAACAGAGCACAAGGGGCTAGAGCGATAGCAAAGTGGGTAGGGCTTTCTCCAGAATTCAATCCCCAGCATGCCATTTGGCCCCGTGAGCCTGCCAGGAGCAAACTACTAAGTGTCACCGGGTGTGACCCAATAACAAAAACAAAATGAAGAGAGCACAGGCAGAGAAAGCCCTAGTACACATCCCAGAGTTAAAGCAATAAAGTATACATCTCAAGAAGGGGAGTTGCGGGCAACATTGTGTACAGATAACATGTGCATGGACTGGGAACACACATATGTGATCCTCCTTTGTTGGCTTTTTAGAGTTTCTCCCAACCTGCCTACCTAAATGGAGCTTTTTACCTAAGAGTTCTAGGTAACTAACTTAGGTAAGAGTTAAAGTAGTTGCCAGGGGATAGTTTATGATCTTTAATATTCTTTTTCTGGCCTTTGTTTCTGCTGGAGCTTCTCTCTTTAAGGGATCCAGTCTTAACCTTGGCTTATCTTAAAAGGAACAAGTCCTTCAAATCCCATCTATTGGTTCTTTATATCCCAAAAACTCAAGAATTCACTACCTTGGGAGGGTCCTTCCCTGCTTTCCTGCTTCAACCACATCAACAGCATTCAACAGCATGAATATTAGAAATGAATCCAGGGATCAGAGAGATAGCACAGATGTTAAAGTGTTTGCTTTATATGCAACAGACCAGTATGTTTTCCAGCACCCTATATGGTCCCCCTAGCTTGACCAGGGGTCTAACTGGAATAATTTAGTCCTGACTATTTTCCCCCAGAATAGGTCACTTGAGAAAAAGAATAAATGGAAGTGGACAGTTTTCTTTTTTTCGTCATGGTGAGTTAGAATTTTACAATTCTGTCAACCATAGGGTTTCATGTACAGCATTCCAATATGGCACCCCCTCCTTAAAGTGTCCATTATCCTTTGCTATTATTTCAAGATTCCCTGCCCCATGTCCACAACCACATCTCCCAGACCTTAAAGTCCCTACGCCCCACCATACATCACTATCATAATAAGAAAAGTCATATTCTTTTTTGTTTTTGTTTTGTTTGGGGGTCATACCCAACAATGCTCTGGGGTTGCTCCAGGCTCTGCACTCAGGCATTACTCCTGGAGGAACTCTGGGGACCAAATGGGATGCCAAGGTTGAACAGATCTGCAAGGCAAGTTCCTTACATGCTGTACTATCTCTCTGGGCTGAGAAAATCATCTAGAACCATTTATTTCAACCACTTATTTAGAAGTCACAGTAAAAGAGAACCTCTCTTTCCTAATAATTTCAACAAAAGTCCCCAAACTGGTTCCAATTAGCCTTGCCTGGGTCATCATTCTGACCAAATTTGATACTTATTCTACTCCTTAGAGCTGAGAGGTGGGATCAGTTCCTACTGAAACACATGAGCTCAATGTGGGTGAGAAGAGAGAGAGCCTCTCTCTGCTGCATATGGAATGTATATTCATTATTGGAAGAAGGATATATGTGATTCCAGGAGAATGAATATTAGATGGGCAAAAATGAAGGAGATCTACTGTAGTACCTATATATTTGAGATCTTTATATAAATTTGTGCATTAATTTTGTGAAAAAGGTAATTGAACAAAATGTTAAAAGCTTTTAGCAATGTGTTACAGGTTTTCGCTACTTTTCTTTCTTTTTCTTTCTCTTCTTTCTCTTTCTTTTCCTTCCTTTTCTTTTCTTCCTTCCTCCCTCCTTCCCTTTTTTCCTTCTTTCCTTCCTTCCTTCCTTCCTTCATCCCTCCCTCCCTCCCTTCCTTCCTTCCTTCCTTCCTTCCTTCCTTCCTTCCTTCCTTCACCCCTCCCTCCCTCCCTCCCTTCTTCCCTTTCTTTCTTTCTTTCTTTCTTTCTTTCTTTCTTTCTTTCTTTCTTTCTTTCTTTCTTTCTTTCTTTCTTTCTTTCTTTCTCTCTTTCTTTATCTCTCTCTTTCTCTTTCTTTCTCTCTTTCTCTTTCTTTCTCTCTTTCTTTCTTTTTCTTTCTTTCTTTCTTTCTTTCTTTCTTTCTTTCTTTCTTTCTTTCTTTCTTTCTTTCTTTCCTTCCTTCCTTCTTTCTCTTTTTCTTTCTCATTCTTTCCTTCTTTCTTTTGTTTTCACTTTTTTTTTTTCACATCCCAGTGCTCACGGGTTACTCCTAATTTGGTGCTAGGGGTATCTTCCAGACCTTTCTCAAGGAATCATGTAACACCAAGGATCAAATCTGAACCTCCCACATGCATACCATGTACTAACAGATATTTCTTCTTCTGTAGAGTTGTGTGTGTGTGTGTGTGTGTTTTGCTATTGTTGTTATTTCTGTTCTGTGACATGGGCTTATTTTCTTATTTTGGGAATATGTCCTCCCACATAGTGTTTAGGGAGCCCTAGGATCATACCCAACAATATTCATTCAACTTATAGGGATAACTCAGTGCTAGAGCTTGGTGAAGCAGCATTACTTGAACCCAACAGTGCTGGCCCAACAAATCAACAATAAGGAACTTATGTGAATGAATGAGGGAAGTAGAAAGCCTGTCAGATGTGGGTGGAGTGGGGAGGAGGGAGATTTGGGACATTGGTGGTGGTAATGTTGCACTGGTGAAGGGGGATGCTCTTTACATGACTGAAATCATACAACTGCAATCATATTTGTAATCACGGTGTTTAAATAAAGGTAATTTAAAAAAGGAATCTTAAAAGCAGTATGAAAAAGGCAAAGAATAAATATAAAACAACTTCTATAAGAATATCAGAAGATTTCTCCATGGAAACAATATGCCAGAAAGGAGTGGCATCATTGTGCAATTAGAAAAAAGGAGCAGGAGAAGGAGGAGGAGGAGGAGGAGGAGAAGAAAGGGAGGAGGAGGAAGTGGGGAAGGAGGAATTGGAGGAGGAGTTGGAGAAGAAGGAGGAAGAGGAATTGGAGGAGGAGGTGGAAGGAGAATAACAATTGGGACTCTTTAAAGTTTATGGATTCTTTTTTTTTTGGACTTTGGGCCACATCTGGTGATGCTCAGGGGTTACTCTTGGCTATGCACTCAGAAATCATTCCTGTCTTGGGGGACCATATGGGACACTGGGGGATCAAACTGCATTATGGCCTACTGCTTGCGCCACCACCCCAGCCCAGGATTCTTTTATTATTATCTCCATTCTGTTAGGTGCAGATAATATTAAATTTCAGAATTGTTTTCCAGTTTTTAAATTTATATTTCAAATACATCTTTTTTACTGAGATTTGATATATGTTTATTTATATTTAGTATTTTTCATTTTATCTTCAAACATAGTTTTAATATGTATTTGATAATGCTTTGCTCAATGTTTGGCGCAGATCAGGGTTGTTCTACATTTATTTTCTTTATTTTTGGGACTGAATCCCATTGTTCTAATTCTTGTGTTGACTAATTTTGGATTGTGTCCCAGATATTTTATTATCCTATGCCAAGTCTCTGGAGTCAATTTTGCTCCTCTAAAAAATGTTGCATTTCATTTATTTTCAGATTTAAGCTCACTTGTACTCACATTGAAAAGTCTGCCATTAGGTAAAAACTCCACATTTTTTGTCTTTTTTTTTTTTTTTTTTTGTTCCTCACCAGGATGCTATACTTTGACCTGTGTTTGTTTTATTTAGGTGTCAGAAAAAAAATTTGGGCATAGTTTATATAAAAAATTACTATAACCTCATCAACACCCTCACTTCCTAACTTTCTTTTCTTTTTTTCTTATTTTGGTTTATGGGCCACACCAGTGGCGCTCAGGGGTTACTCCTGATTCTGTGCTCAGAAATTGCTCCTGTCAGGCTCAGGGAGACCATATGGGATGCTGGGGGTCTAACCTTGTAGGCCATGTGCAAGGCAAACACCCTACCTGCTATGCTATCACTCTGGCCCCTCACTTCCTAACTTTTTAATATTGAAGTACTACCTTAAATTTTCAGTTTCTATAGTTGTCTCAAATTCTTGGTTTTCAAAGACCAGGAATATGTCATGTTATCAAGTGAACTTTTAGTGACTCTATGTACTACATGTGTCCTGATCTCAAGCCATAAATCATAAAGTGGAAAGTCCCACCTATACCAGTTTTTCTTATTTGTCTTGACATTCTTCCAAAGTCAGCTTGTATTTCTGTGGATGCTAATAACTTTAGTTATTGTAGTTTTTGTATTAGCTTTATGCTTAAATTTTGTACCTTATAGTTAAGCTAGAGTGCTAATGCAATATAAACTTATTTCACCATAGAAGTGGCCTTCAAGTGCTCGCTTCAGCAACACATATACTAAAATTGGAACGATACAGAGAAGATTAGCATGGCCCCTGCACAAGGATGACACACAAATTCGTGAAGCAATCCATATTTTTAATTAAAGTTGAGTCATTTGTCTAAAAAACAAAAAAAGAAGTGGCCTTCAAAATTAAAATACAAATACCTTGAAGCTGGAGCAGTGGCGCAAGGGGTAAGTCATCTGCCTTGCCCGTGCTAGCCTAGGATGAACCGTGGTTCCATCACCCGTCATCCCATATGTTCCCCCAAGCCAGGAGCAATTTCTGAGTGCATCGCCAGAAATAATCCCTGAGCGTCACCGGGAGTGGACCAAAAAGCAAAGACAAACAAACAAACAAATACAAATACCTTGTAAGAATGATCAGAATCCAATTCCATATCACTTTGTGTTCCATTCTTCATTTGCTCTTTTATCATCCATACTGGCCTTGCACAAACATTCCAAACTAATTCTTTATTAGCATCTTTTTACTTCATTTTTTCCTATCTTTCTCTTGAAGTCATACAAGTAGTTTCCTGGAGTCAATCATTTAAGGAAACTGACTACTAAAGGAACCCAGAAAACCTTTATAAAAATTAATTATTTGGGGGGCTGGAGAGATAGCATGGAGGTAGGGTGTTTGCCTTGCATGCAGAAGGATGGTGGTTAGAATCCCTGCATCCCATATGGTCTCCCGAGCCTGCCAGGAGTGATTTCTGAGCATAGAGCCAGGAGTAACCCCTGAGCACTGCCGGGTGTGACTCAAAAACCAAAAAAGAATAAATAAATAATAATAATAGTAATTATTATTATTTTTATTTATAACATTTGGATAGTTACAGTAGTGTAAAAGTATATGGTACTGATATATAAAATTACTACACCCCTCTCACACCAAAATGTTTCTGGCCCTCTACCACTGTCCCTATATCTTTACTAGTTTGTTCTTCCCATTTCCCCCATGTTTGGTAATTGATTTTGTATTCCAGTGTCCAGGGTTTGTTATTGTCCAGTATTGTCTATTTTCTTAATTTGACTTTCTATATTCCACTGATAAATAAGATCATTTGGTGTTTGTAAAGAATAAATTTAATATCATAAAGAAAAAGTAAAAATTTATATGTTGACTGGGGCTGTGGATACACACACACACACACACATATACAGATATGTGTGTGTGTGTGTGTGTGTTTGTGTAGATTTGCTAAAAATCATTATTTGGAACAAGAAACAAAGTATAGTGAATAGAGTACTTGTTTTGCATGAGACCGAACCAGATTCTATCCCCAGCACCACATATGGTGCTGAGCTTTGCCAGTAATGATCCCTGAGCACAGAACCAGGAGTAAGCTCTAAGCACACACCAAATCAATTTGTACATTTAGAATGTATTTCCTTTGGGGCTGAAGCGATGGCACAGCGATAGGGCATTTGCCTTGCACATGGCTGACCCAGGCCGGACCTCGGTTCTATCCCCTGGCGTCCCACATGGTCCCCCAACCCAGGAGCGATTTCTGAGCGTATAGCCAGGAGTAACTCCTGAGCGTCACCAGGTGTGCCCCCCCCAAAACAAAACAAAACAAAACAAAAAACAAAAAAGAAATCGCTTCCCCCAGACTTCGAATTTAAGTCCTTTCCCCCTGTTTGTTGCCCAAGGCTTATTCTTTGTTCTATGTTCAAGGATCACTTCTGGAGGTTCTTGAGGGTGTTAGGATTTAGTCAGGTAATTTGATAAGAGGTACTAGGATTGAGTTAGGTAATTTGCATGCAAAGGAATGGCCCTGGAATTTGAGTGGGGGGGGGATTGGGATACACCCAGTGGCTCTCAGGGGTTACTCCTGTCTCTGCACTCAGAAATTACTGCTGGCAGGTTTGGGGGACCATATGGGATGCTGGGCGTCAAATCCAGGTGGGCCATGTGCAAGGCAAATGCTCTACACACTGTGCTATTTCTGTCACTGAAATTTGATTCTTGAGCCATATGATCCAAAAATAGTTGGAACAATTTTATCTTGCTATTGGTACATGGTATTTTCCTGTTTTTTTATTATTATTATTATTATTATTATTATTATTATTATTATTATTATTATATTTTAAATTTAATCATCATGTTTACAAAAATCTTCATTTTTGAAATTTTTTTTCAAAAATGACTGGGGTTTCAGTCATAAAATGCATTGCCACCCTTCACCAGAGTGATCTTCCCAGCACCAATGTCCCCCTATTTCCCTAACCCACCCAAACCCCCTGCCTGTCTCTGAGACAGGCCATTCTGTCTCTCTCCCTCACTATCATTGTCATGAGAGTTGTCATTGTGGTTAGTGCTTTAGTTGCAGTCGCCACTCTGTGGCAAGCTTCATGTCATGAGCGGGTCCTCTCAGTATTCAGGTCTATTGTCTCCGGATATTATTGCCATACTATCTTTTATTTTTCTTATTCCTGCAGATTGACACATGGTATTGATCTGTGCTATGGTAACTGTCTTATTAAGCCCGTGGGTCCATTAAGACAATACTCATCACTTTTATGTTTTCTTCTTTTTGGACCTTAGAATTTGAAACATGGACTTTTGATGGATATTGGATGGATATTGGATAGGGATCAATCCTGGTGGTGATCAGGGACTTCTCTAAATTCTATTTTCTGGAGTCACTCCTGAAGGTACTCAGGGCATCATGCACTGGGAATTGAATCTGGGCTTCCTCCATACAAATCATGCACTCAGCCTTCAAGCTATAACCCTGCCTAAGAAAAACAGATTTTTCATTCTTTTTTTTTTTTTTTTTTGGTTTTTGGGCCACACCCGGTGATGCTCAGGGGTTACTCCTGGCTATGCGCTCAGAAGTCGCTCCTGGCTTGGGGGACCATATGGGACACCGGGGGATCGAACCACGGTCCCTCCGAGGCTAGCGCAGGCAAGGCAGGCACCTTACCTTAAGCGCCACCGCCCGGCCCAGATTTTTCATTCTTTATTGTTTTGTTTTATTTTGGTTTGATTTGAGGACACATGCGGCAGTGCTCAGGGGTTATTCCTGGCTCTGTGCTCAGGAATTACTCTTGGCAGTGTTCGGGAAACCGTATAGGATGGGGGAATCAAACCTGGGTTGGCCACATGCAAGGCAAGTGCCTTACCCACTGTACTATGGCTCTGGCCCCAGATTTTTCATTTTAATTCCTCAAGAACATGCTATATTAGTGGAATGGTCGACCTCTAAGTTAGGTTGGCTATGGTCAGGTAGACAGGCTCAAGTGTTGGGACACAAAAAATTAAATCTTTGGTCAAAAAAATAAAAATCGAAGCAAATCTTGGGCTATCTGAAGTTCTTTGTAGATTCCAGATACCTTGAGGTAATTAAAGAATTAGTTATTCTAATACTCTTACATCATGCTGGGAGGCCCTAAATGCCATCTAAGGTCCTTCTGTCTGGTCATACCATCCATTGTGTATTTTACAGCTTTTCCAGGATCTTTCTATGAAATAAAGCCTCTGTATTTAGATCCTTCAATTCCTTTTGTTTTCATTCTTACAAGCTCTAAGATAGGGTGGGGGAAGGCATGGGGACTAGTGATGGTGAGAGGACAGAGTGTAAAGATACTTCTCATAATCTATTTCCTCCGCTTGATAATTTGGGTTTTCTCCCTTCTTTTCTCCTGTACAAGGGAAAAAGGTGAGCTCTCATCCTGTCTGCTCTCAAATCTATCATGTTGTCCAAGCACAAATGGGAGTTATTTCTGTTTCCCAGCAGGGTGTAGACTTTGAAATTCAACAGCAAAGAAAAGACTCCTTGTTTCCCTCATCTTTGTCCTCTCACTTAACACAAATGAGCATAGAACTATTCTATCTGCTGCCTCCAATGGGGGGAAGGGTTGTTTTTCATATTTGAAGACTGACATTTAATCACTTAAATAGCTGTTTGTACATCCTTATACACATGTCTCTTTGAACATGGGAGTACACATATATAAATTATGTTGGAATTTGTAGTTTGTTTAGTTTTGCTTTGTTTTGTTTTGGTCCACACCCAGTGTTGCTCAGGGGCTATTGGGTAAGTGTGTTGATCAGGGTTGTTCCAGGCAGTGCTCAGGAAATGGTGTAGTGCCAGGGATCAAGCCCAGAACTTCCACAAATGAAGCATGTGCCTCCATCCCCTAGGGCTATCTTCCAGCTCAGAATCTGGACATTTCTAAGGCTTTTGATAAATATAACATAAACATATTTTCCAATATACTTAAATTCTGGAGCAATGGATTATGCACTTATTATACTTTCTCTTTTTTGAGCTTGTTTGTACACTAATAGTGATTTTTGTGAAACAAAAATATTTTTGTTTATTTCTTTTGGGGCCACACCCAGCAGTGCTCAGGACTTATTCCTGATAGTGCTGAGAACCAAATGGGGTGCCAGGGATAGAACCTGGGTCAACCACATGCAAGGCAAGTACCCTGCCAACTGTACTATGCTCTGGCCCCAGAAACAAAAACATTTTAATATCATAAATACCCATTTAAAGGCCATCTGGGCCATTGAGATGGTACAGGGGTTAAGGCACATATCCTATAGGCAGCCAGCCCTCCTCAATATCTTTTTAAATCATGGTCTCAAATCATCTAAATATATATTTTGTCAGTTAAGTTAAAAAGCATACCATTTACATATTTTAACTAAAATGTTTGTTGTAGACTTGGAATTGCTGGTAGATTAATAGTATCTCCAATGACTGAAAAATTATGACTATATTATTTTGCATGTAGTTTGTTTTGTTTTTATTCTTTCACTGGAAAATTCCATCTTTTCCCTTGTCACAAACACTACAATTTTATGTTTCATGTATATTTACATTCTGATAATTAGAAAATTTCTAATTATTCCTAATTTAAATTATTTCTAATTTATTGTGGTAGCAAGATGAAAATGAACTCACTTAAACTTGCTCAAGTTGGGACCAGAGAGATAGCATGGAGGTAAAGCATTTGCCTTGCATGCAGAAGGTCGGTGGTTCAAATCCCGGCATCCCATATGATCCCCAAGCCTGCCAGGAGCGATTTCTGAGCATAGAGCCAGAAGTAACCCCTGAGCGCTGCTGGGTGTGACCCCCAAAAAAAAAAACTTGCTCAAGTAAATCTCTTCTTAGGAGCTTTATTACAACTATATATATATATATATATACATACATACATATATGTATATATACATATATATACATACATATATGTATATATACATATATATATATAAAGAATTGATCTATGTTAGAACTGTTATAGCATTATCGCATTCAAAACACATTTTCTCCTCCTGAGTATATTAATGTGACAGTGTATATATACTGCTACCACATTATTATTAGTTTGTATTTATCTTTCAAGAATGACCCATAAACCTTTATTTCATATACATAACCAGTATTGGAAGCACAAATACAAAACCTTTCAGATCTATTATACTTATATATATTTTTTACTTTTGCTTATCAAGCTAAATAGGCAGACTGTATGCACAGAGTAAGTTCCAAATGGTCTTTCTCAAAATAAAGACAGGCAAATAATAGGATATATTTTCAATTACTGCTTGGAGCCCTTTTATTATGCACCTGTGCATGAGAAATTCAGGAAAACACAGCAGGGATCCTTGTCTCATTAAGGAGAAGCTTTGGCCCTTCTTTGTGAATATTTGAGAAGCTGAGGGAAACCCGAATGTTTTGGAGTTGAATCAAGTGACACCTAATCTCAGTTGATTCAAAGGCAGTACTCAATTGAGACTATTGGCCACAGTGCTTACACGTACATAGCCTCCCATGTGAGTTCCATTTCCTCAAAGCAGTATGGCTAAAGGTACTTCATAACTTTATCTGGTGGCTCAGAAGTCTGAGAAAGAGTATTTTGAAGAATAAGATGATTTGAATTACCTGAACGCAGACATCAGCAAAGAACTTTGCAGATAAGGGTCCTGTATTCACTTTTTTGTCTGCCATCTCTTCCGAAGGAAGACAATCCACAGAGACTTTGCTCTAGTTTCTTCTTCTCTTCACAGACACACTATGAGATGTAAAAATCCACTTTGCTTGGTTAACATTAGATAGGTACTTTTTGTCTGTTAACAACATCTGTCCTTCCTCCCATGTCACTTGACACTGAACAATAAACATCGTATGTAGTGGAGGACAGTTGGGGCACTCAGAGCCCCCTGACCCCAGGCTTCTCTGTTATATCTGTCTAGTTTTCTTTTTTCTTTTTTTTTTTCCTTTTTGTTTTTGGGCCACACCCGGCAGTGCTCAGGGGTTACTCCTGGCTGTCTGCTCAGAAATAGCTCCTGGCAGGCACGGGGGACCATATGGGACACCGGGATTCGAACCAACCACCTTTGGTCCTGGATCGGCTGCTTGCAAGGCAAACACCGCTGTGCTATCTCTCTGGGCCCCTTTTTTGTTTGTTTGTTTTTGGGCTACACCCGGTGATGCTCAGGGGTTACTCCTGGCTCAGAAATTACTCCTGGCTTTGGGGGACCATATGGGACACCAGGGATCGAACTGCAATCCATCCTGGGTCAGCTATGTGCAATGCAAATGTCCAATCCTCATGGTGTTCCTGCTCCAGGTCCATTCACTCAGGGCTGGCTCCAGGACTGCTGCCCTACTCAATTTGTCAAAGTGGATATAATTTACCAAGACCCAAGAGATACATATACCTACTCCACATTTCTCTAGGGAGAAATATTTAAGAGGTCACACTGTACATTATAGCCTCTCAAAGTTCCCAACATTCTTTTTGAACAGGTTAAGTACTGTTGAGTTTTATATAGTACAAGTCTTCTCCCAAACTTGAGACTTCCAGAATTCAGTTTAAAGGGGATTTGGCATACTGTTAAGGTGACATAATGATACAAAAAATTTCTGACAACCAAGATGCATAGTTGATAATGAAGACTATCTGCCAATTCATTAGTATTCTTTCCACCTACAAGATTTAGAATCTTCTTTCTTCTCAGGTGGTGGTATGCAGAGGCTATTCTTGGTACTATACTCAGATCTAACTCCTGGTGGTAATCGAGGTCAGAACTGGGATCTATTGCAAAATAAGTGCCTTAACCCTTGGACTATCTTTCTGACCCTCAGGATCTTCTTTTGACTCTGGTAATCATTGATGGTTGCCAAGTTTCTACAATCCCAAATCTAATTATTTTACTCCCCTAGTTAGAATCCTTTAAGGATTCTCTATTATCTACAAGATAAAGACCAAAGCTATTAGCATCATAGATAAAGGGTCTTTAGGAAGGGTTCTAATCTGAACACTGCAAGCTCATGTTATTGTGGTAGCAAAAATAAAAAGGATAGGCTGGCAGTGGTCCTCAAACTATGGCCCGTGGGCCACATATTGTATCTGTTTTGTTTCTTCATTGCAAAATAAGATATATGCAGTGTGCATAAGAATTCGTTCATAAGTTTTGTTTTTACTATAGTCAGACCCTCCAATGGTCTGAGGGACAGTGAACTGGTCCCCTGTTTAAAAAATTTGAGGACCCCTGGGCTGGAGTGATAGCACAGACGTAGGGCATTTGCCTTGCATGAGGCTGACCCAGAACTGACCTGGGTTTTGATCCCTGGCATCCCATGTGGTCCCTCAAGCCTGCCAGAAGTGATTTCTTTATTTTTTTTATTTAAAGAAAATACATCACATAGTTGACACAATTGATCATAATACATTTGTTTCAGAAAAAACAAAGGCAAAGTTATTTAAAAAATTGAAAAAAAAAAAGACTGAAGAGATGAAAGGGAAAGAAAAGTTCAGTAGCAAGTATATATATATATATTTTTTTGGTTATTTTTATTTCTATTTTTATTTTTATTTTTTTTTATTTTTGGGTCACACCCGGTGGCACTCAGGGGTTAATTCTGGCTCCACACTCAGAAATCGCTCCTAGCAGGCTCAGGAGACCATATGGGATGCCGGATTAGAACCAATGACCTTCTACGTGAAAGGCAAATGCCTTACCTCCATGCTATCTCTCTGACCCCACAAGTATATTTTTTAAAATTATTCAATCACTGATGAACTCATTAAAGCCTTAGCTAAAAGTTTAGTAAGCTCTTGGGGTTTTTGTTTTGTTTTGTTTTCTTTTTAAGGATAAGAGTTAAAGAAGTACAGTAAAAATGGTGTTAGAGTGGCAATTGTTGTTGTTTGCATAGGCCCAGCAAAATATGGGGGAAATGGAAAGGAAAAACCTTGACCTAAATATGAGGAGATCTTACCCCAGAAGTTTTCTGGCATAAGACCAGCTCTGGGCTCCAGGCATACCAGGTTGTCCAACCTGAGTCATTTTCTGCGGTCCCAGTAAAATTCTTTTCGCACAATTGCTGTTGTTGGTGTCAGGTTTCTGTAGTTAAAGATCCTGAATTCTGTGCATATCCTACATTGAAGTCAGAATGATGTGGAGCATCTTCTATGTGATGTGGAGTGCCCTTCACAATTAGAGGGCAATGTGGAGATCCCTGCCCTGAAAGCAGGTTGTTGTTGCTGTTAAATCTTCTGGGTGTTAAGGGAACCCTCTTTGGAGTAAGTCGATGCCAGGGAAGCAGTAGGGTCTTCCCTGGTAGAGGATTGCTTCCGGGTGATGTTACAGACAGCTGTGGTTGTTTTGTAGATGGTATCCCTGGTTCAGGGGTGAATGGACAATGCCTGTTCCAGAAGTGATTTCTGAGCACAGCCAGGAGTAACCGCTGAGCTCTGCCGGGTGTGGTCCCTAACAACCCCCCCATATAAAATAAAAATGAGGCAGGAAAGATAATAGAGCAAGTAGGGTGCTTGCCTTGCATCAGCCAACATGCAGTACCCCGTTTAGTACCCCAAGCTCTGCCAGGAGTAACCTTGAGTATTGACCCAGGAGTAAACCCTGAGCATCACCACTGAGTATGGTCCCAAACCAAATATATAAATAAAAAATACTCTTTGTTCTTGTCAGAGGAAGGAGGGAGGGAGGGGAGGAAGGCCGGGGGGCGGGGGAGAAAGAGAGAGACAGAGAGAGAGAGAGAGAGAAAGAGAGAGATTGGTAGACAGTGCTTCCTGAGGTTTGCACTCTCCTCTCTTAAGCCCACAGGTCTTAGTGTTTAGCACTTATACCTCTATAAGTGCTATACTATACTATAGTATACTAGCTCTATACTAACTCTATACTTAGTGATCACTACTGGCAGGGCTCAGGGGACCACAGGGGTACCAGGGAATGAATCTGAGTCTGTTGCAAGTTGTACTATCACTCTGGTCCCTGCATTTCCTTGTATTTTGTTTGGGGGGGCCACACCTGGCAGTGCATAGGGGTTACTTTTTTTTTTGGGACACACCCAGGAGCATTCAGGGGTTACTCCTGGCTCTATGCTCAGAAATCACTCCTGGCAGGCACGGGGGACCATATGGGATGCCAGGATTCTAACCACCAACCTTCTTCATGCAAGGCAAACTCCCTTCCTCCATGCTATCTCTCCAGCCCCAACATAGGGGTTACTTCTGACTCTGCACTCAGAAATTACTCCTGGCAGGAGTATACTATATAACTATACTATATAACTATACTAACTCTATACTTAGTGATCACTACTGGCAGGGCTCAGGGGACCACAGGGGTACCAGGGAATGAATCTGAGTCTGTTGCAAGTTGTACTATCACTCTGGTCCCTGCATTTCCTTGTATTTTGTTTGGGGGGCCACACCTGGCAGTGCATAGGGGTTACTTTTTTTTTGGGACACACCCAGGAGCATTCAGGAGTTACTCCTGGCTCTATGCTCAGAAATCACTCCTGGCAGGCACGGGGGACCGTATGGGATGCCAGGATTCCAACCACCAACCTTCTTCATGCAAGGCAAACTCCCTTCCTCCATGCTATCTCTCCAGCCCCAACATAGGGGTTACTTCTGACTCTGCACTCAGAAATTACTCCTGGCAGGCTCAGGGGACCATATGGGAGACTGGGGATTGAACCTAGGTCAGCCATGTGCAAGGCAAGTGCACATGCTATGGCTCCCTGCACTCTTTTTTGCATGCTTGCGAAAGTTTCCTGGCATCAGGTGCTTTATTTGTGACACACATTCTGGTTGTAGTGCTCACTGTGAGTTGTTATGGTGCACATATGTGTTGACCAGAGGTCACACTTCCTGACCATGGCATTCACACATCTTTTTAGCCCTGAAGCTCATCAGAAGTCACACCCTCTTACACACCTGACTGCAATGCAGCCACAAATCCTTTGTAGTGTCTGTGGTTCCTGTCAGCAGAGTTGTCAGGCTGAAACCCAGATCTGCAAGGACTATACTCAGCACATGTGACATGTGACTGTACCAGGAACTGAACTCTTCACCTTAGGCAAGGATTCTACGTCACTTAACTATTCCTTTGGCCCCTAACAACCTGACCGGTAGGCCAATCACAGCTTATGAAGGATGATAAATTATAGGTTAAGAACTAGTATAGACTAGGAAGAGGATTTTGAATTTCTTATTCATAAGCACTCAAATCACTTAATAATGTGACAGCAAAAAGCCAGGATGAAGGAATATTCTTTTTTTTTTTTTTTTTTTTCAGATTTCACATTGTTCAAAAGATTTGATAAAGAGAGTGATGGGGGAAAAAAAAAGTGATGGGACCAGAGAGATAGCACAGCAGTATGGTGTTTGCTTTGCATTAGTTTAGGCAGACCCAGGACAGACTTGGGTTCAATTCCCGGTATACCATACGGTCCCCCAAGACTGCCAGGAGTGATTTCTAAGCACAGAGCCAAGAGTTACCCGAGTGCCCCCATGTGTGGCCCAAACCCTCCCCTCGAAAAAGAGTGAAGAAATGAGTCTTCTCAAAGACAGCCAGTATTTCTGTGAGTATAAAATGCTTTATAGTTATTGATATTGCAGACTTGGAAAATTAAGTTACAGAAATAACATCTGTCCAAGCTGAAACAAATTTGTATTCAATCAGTACCTGAATTGAAGACAACACTCACCTTAGAAAAAAACTGAAATTTTCATTTCTATCTTACAATTAAGTTCTACTGCTGGACTCCTGGGGTGACTTACAAAAGTGGGGAGAAGAGAATCTAGAAAAGGAAGCCGACCACTTTTCCCCACCTTACTCACCAGAAATCCCTGGGGAAATCTAGACTGATAAGAATCTGCATTGAGTACCCACATGATAAAAACCTCACATCTCACCAGCCCTAAGAAGCAGTTGTTAAACCGTACCTGGGTTCCATTTGTTCTGGCCAGCATGGGAAATGATCCCTGCCATTGATATCTTCAGGAGAAATGGGAGCCAGACTGGAAAAAAAAAAATTGTTTGCACGAAAGTCCGTCTTAAATTCTGCCCAGGTTTTTCAGGTCCATTACCTTTCTTCACAGAACAGAATTTCAGGAGGAGATAAACAGTGAAGTAAAATAACTTTATTTGGGAAATAAAGGGAGAGAAAGAGACCCCCTCAAAAAAAAAAAAACCCTGGAAATAAACATCACATCTCAATTTTTATAATACAAAAGTGAAACTCAAAATAATCACAAATAATATGAAAAATAGCGACAGGGTCAGAGAGAGAGATGTCAGACTTATCCAATCAGCTTTTTTTGGGGATGATTATGATTATGTATGGGTAGATCCCATAATGGTCTTTGTCCCAAAACTTTACACAAGCAGAAATTAATGGGGCTTTTCCTTGGTGAGAGGACAGAATTTCTTTCAGGTGGTGCATTCTGTGCACTCGACTTGGAATTCTGCAACACAGCAGCTTTCCAGGCTCCTGAGATGGGTGTCTTTTAAAGACCTTCATGCCTTGGGCAGGTTCAGGTTCTATACATTTTCCTTTATACATTATCAGGGCCTCGTCTCTTTGGCCCCAACATAGCCACCATTTATCCCTTTGACTCTCATCGATACCAGTAATTTCATAATTAGACCTATGCCCTGCTTTGTTTTCCTTTTTTAAATTAAAAAACAAGTTCATCTAAAAAAACAAACAAACATGTTTAGAAAAAAGTTAAAGCAGTGCAAATGAAGTGGGCAGGGCTTTTGCCTTGAACGCAGCCAACCAGGTTTCTATCCCTGGTACCTCATATCCACTGGTATCCCCCGAGTCTGCCAGGAATAAATTTTTTAAAATTAATATCTTTATTTCAGCATCATGATTACAAACCTGCTTTTGTAGTTGGGTTTCAGTAATAAAAAAAAAAAAAGGACACCCCGTTGACCAGTGCAACATTCCCACCATCAATGCCCCCTTGCCAGGAATAATTTCTGAGCACAGAGCCAGGAGTAACATCTTGAGTGCATTCGGGTGTGGTCCAAAATCCCAAAGAAGAAAGAAAAATAGTTAAAAAAAATATTTTTAAGATGGCAAAAAGAAATCTTCTCTCCCCTCTCCCTGCCTGCCACCACCAGTTCCTGAAATGAAGATTCTCAACTTGGCTGGAAGATGGGCGTTCTAAGGATGGGCTCCTAGAGGTATGTGAATTCCCAGAATGCCTAATTTCCAAGGTCCTCATCATTAGGTAGCATGCTGGGAGGGAGAGAATCCAAACTTGGGGTTCAGCTTCAACTCCAACGTGGGGTGTGTATGTGTGTGACACCCCCCCTTTTTTTTTTTTTTGGCTTTTGGGCCACACCCGTTGACGCTCAGGGAGGGCTTCCTCCTGGCTCAGAAATTGCTCTTGGCTTGGGTAGGGGGGAAACCATAGGGGCCGCCGGGGGAATCGAACCGCGGACCGTCCTAGGACTAGGGCTAGGCTAAACTAAGCGCGCGCCAGGCAGACAGACGCCTTACGCCCTGCGCCACCCTTCGGGCCCGGACATGCCGCTTTGACTCGTCCTAGAACTCCCGCTCTCCCGCCTTCCTTCCTTCCCTCCCTCCCTCCCTCCGGCGCGCCGACGTCATGACGTCACGACGTCGCCCACGTAACCCCGCCCCTGCGGCGCTCGGCATTCGGACGGCGCCGGGGTTTCTCTCGGAGAGCCGGAATGTGATGTGAAGCCTTGGGGCTGGCCGCGGCTCTTTCCGGGGGCCCAGCGTCCGTCCGTCCGCGCCGCTCGCTCTCTCGCTCGCTCGCTCGCTTCCGGGTGGCCGTGTGCCCTTATTTGGTCGTGCGCCCGCGTGGCCGCCGCAGCCGCAGCCGCCGCCGTCCGTCCGAATCCTCCGGGGGCCGCGGGGGGAGGCGTCGCTACGGAGGGAGGCGGGGGCCTGCGGGCGGCGGCGGCGGCGGCGGAGGGAAGGAAGATGGCGGCCGTGGAGCTCGAGTGGATCCCCGAGACGCTCTACAACACCGCCATCTCGGCCGTGGTGGACAACTACATCCGCTCCCGCCGAGACATCCGCTCGCTGCCCGAGAACATCCAGTTCGATGTGTACTACAAGGTACGGCCCTGGCGGGGAAGGACGGAGGGCGCGAGCGAGCGGGCGGGCCGCACCCCCTCGCTTCCACGTCGGCTCGGCTCTGCCTCGGCTCCCGCAGGAACCAACGAGTGCGGCCCCTCTGGCCGGTCCTCCACCCTCCCGACCCCTCGCCTCTTCTCTTCTCTTGAGAACCCAGGCGTGGACCTGCCCCCCTCCTCCACCTCCCCCGCCGCCTGCTCCTGCCGGGATCGCGACCAGCGCCTTCCCCCAACACACACACACACGAGATGATAGTGCCATTTGCTTTTTCGTGCATGCTCTTTAAAGCAAGCTTGAGGGTTGGCTTCTGCAAACAGAAGCAGAGTGTGTGTATTTGTGTGTGTGTGTGTGTGTGTGTGTGATAGGAGCTGGGAAAAGGAATTGCAACTAAATGGAAAAGGTGCTGGGGGGTCGAGTGTGTGTGTGTGTGTGTGTGTGTGTGTGTTATAGGAGCTGGGAAAAGGAATTGCAACTAAATGGAAAGGTGCTGGGGGTCGAATGTGTGTGTGTGTGTGTGTGTGTGTGTGTTATAGGAGCTAGGAAAAGGAATTGCAACTAAATGGAAAGGTGCTGGGGGTCGAATGTGTGTGTGTGTGTGTGTGTGTGTGTGTGTTATAGGAGCTGGGAAAAGGAATTGCAACTAAATGGAAAGGTGCTGGGGGTCGGGGTGTGTATGTGTTATAGGAACTGGGAAAAGGGATTGCAACTATATGGAAAGGTGAGAGTTCCTTAAGCAAGCAAACAAAAAAACTTGAGAATTAGACTGTGCCTCTCCCCCCCCCCCCACAAACCCAGGAATGGAAGTTGAGGAATGACTGGGAATGATAGTGCCATTTGCTTTTTCTTGCATGATTTTTTAAAGAAAGCTTGAGTGTTTGCTTCTGCTGGAAGCAGAGTGTGCTTGTGTGTGTATGTTATGGGAGCTGGGAAAAGGAATTGCAACTAAATGGAAAAGTGCTGGGAGGTCGGGGTGGGGAGAGAGTGAGCCAGAGAGGGAGAGAAAGGGAGAGACAGAGAGGGAGAGGGAGGGAGAGAGGAGAGAGGGGAGAGAGAGAGACTGTTATAGGAACTGGGAAAAGGAATTGCAACTATATGGAAAGATGAGAGTTTCTTAAGCAAGCTAACAAACAAAACAACTTGAGAATTAGACTACACTGCTCTGTTTGAAAGTTGCAAGTTCGCAGTATTCTTCAGTCGCTTCCCCTTTCACAATCCGAATTCAAAAGTGTAGGGGTCACTCTCCAGGGAGTGACGAGGGTTAGTGTCTTGAGATGTGGACAGACTTTTTTGTTCCTTTTCTTGTGGAGGAGAACTGGATGGATTTGGAGTCTCACTCCCCTTTTTTTTTTTTTATTCTCCCCCCCCCCCTTTCATTTCAAGTGAACAGGGAATTTATTATTCCGTTTTTTCCCCTTGCCTTGAGATCTTCATGGATTGCTCTTCTCCTTCAGTAGCCAGCCACCCATGCAAAATTTGACCATAAATAGCGAATGATTTATTTTTTTAGATCTTAAATACTTGCTTTTTTTTTTTTTTTTGCTTTGTCCTTGGCTGGAATAGTGTAAATTGATATCTAACAGATGTGTATGTGCTTTTATATATGGATGGTGTTTAATGGCAGTTGTGTCGTTGGGAAGAATGCCCATTATTCTCCACCCCCTGAATATTTTTCTCAAAAAAGCAGCTGACTTGCTGCATTCTACTAAATCCAGCTGCTTTACACTAGTTCTTACAGTCAAAATGTTTATCCCCTTTAATATCTGGGCCATTTTAATGTTTGTTGGTCATTTATAATATTATTTGGGGCAAGGAGATTTAGAGAAAACTCTGCTACACTCCAACTTTTTAACTTTGGTACACTTAATTATTTTTGCATATATCTAAGAATTAGGTTTAAGATTAATATCTCCTAAGGAGTGATGAGTAGATTTGTCTTTCTCCTTTTAGAAAATTGTGTACTGTTATCCCTTTTATTAAGCCATATATATTTACATATATTAAGCATTTTTTATTAAGGAAATTGTTGGATTTTTGTCAAACAAATTACATTAAATATTTGATTTTTTTTCCCACAAATGCTTTGATTTTTTAGTTCCTTTTAGTTTGAATTGGAACTTTATATTTGAGGATGTTTAGTAAGAACAAGATAGTGTTTGGACCACATTTTCTTTCTTTCTTTCTTTCTTTCTTTTTTTTTTTTTTTTTTTTTTTTGGTTTTTGGGCCACACCCGGTGACGCTCAGGGGTTACCCCTGGCTATGCTCTCAGAAGTCGCTCCTGGCTTGGGGGACCATATGGGATGCCGGGGGATCGAACTGCAGTCCGTCCTAGGCTAACGCTGGCAAGGCAGACACACCTTACCTCTAGCGCTACCGCGCCGGCCCCCAAAAAGGTTAGCCATCACTGCCCTATACTGTTTGTTTGTTTGTTTATTTATTTATTTTTTGGGGTTTTTGGGTTTTGGGTCACACCCGGCAGAGCTCAGGGGTTACTCCTGGCTCCACACTAAGAAATCGCTCCTGGCAGGCTCGGGGGACCATATGGGATGCTGGGATTTGAACCAATGACCTGCATGAAAGGCAAAAGCCTTACCTCCATGCTATCTCTCCGGCCCCTGGACCACATTTTCTGTTTGACATAGCTCTCAAAGTTTAAACATTGCTCGCTTTTGGAGCTCTTACACTCTTGAAGGATGTGTGCCTTTTGGAGTATGGTGCTATGTGATGGAGGTATTCAGCATGTGTGCCTGCCTGACCTGTAAGTGCTACTTATCTTGTTTAATCCCCATTGTCAAATGGTAAAATAGGGACTGACCCTGTTTCATAGGTGAGGAAGTTTGATAATGTAATCATGGTCTCATATCTAATATTGAGTTTCTGTACACCTTTCTTTCTTGCTTTGAGAGACTTTGTGGCTCAGTAGTAAACCTAACATGTATGAGATCTGGGTTCCCATCTCTGACTGCAGAAACAAAACATAGATTGCCAGTTGAGGTAGTAGATTATCTTAATGAAAGGTTTTGTTTTGTTTTGTTTTGTTTTTTTCGTTTTTTTTTTTTTTGGGGGGGTCACACCCGGCAGCTCTCAGGGGTTACTCCTGGCTCTACGCTCAGAAATCACTCCTGGAAGGCTCAGGGGACCATTTGGGACGCTGGGATTCAAACCACTGACCTTCTGCATGAAAGGCAAATGCCTTACCTCCATGCTATCTCTCCAGCCCCGAAAGACAGATTTTTTTTATAATAAAATTTTAATTGAATCACTGCGAGATTAAAAGTTAGAAAGTTGGGGCCAGGAAGGTGGCGCTAGAGGTAAGGTGTCTGCCTTGCAAGCACTAGCGTAGGATGGACCGCGGTTTGATCCCCCGGTGTTCCATATGGTCCCCCCAAACCAGGGGCGATTTCTGAGCGCATAGCCAGGAGTAACCCCTGAGTGTCAAACGAGTGTGGCCCAAAAACCAAAACAAAACAAAACAAAAAGTTAGAAAGTTGCTCATGACTGAGTTTCAGTCATACAATGCCCAACACCCTTCACTAGTTCACATTTCCTACCATCAGTGTCCCCAGTTTCGCCTCCCCTCTGCCTGCCTCTGTTGCAGACATTTTTCTTCTCTCTCTTCCCTCCCTCCCTCCTTTTCACCCCCTTTTGCCCTTCTTCTCTTGCTCTACCCCCTTTCTCTCCTTCTTTTTCTTTTTTTCCTTTTAGACATTGATTTGCAGTATTGCTACTGAAAGGGTATCATGCATTTCACTACCTTCTTTCAGCACCCTTTCAGTTCTTGTCCAGAGAGATTTCCAACTATCATTATCATAATGGTGCCTTCTCTGCTCTAACTGCACTCCTCTGGTAGAGCAAATTTTTTATTAGTTATTCAAGTAAACCATTATAATCCCTTTTTTTTTTTTTTTTTGGTTTACACCCAGCGGTGCTCAGGGTTCTCTGGCAGGCACAAGGGACCATATGGGACGCCAGAATTCAAACCACCGTCTGACCTGGATTGGCAAGGCAATTGCCCTACCACTGTGCTGTCTCTCCAGTCCCTAGAATTCCATTCATTAATGTCAGAACTAGGAACTTTTCTTGATTATAAATACTGCATTAACACATTAGATACTCTGTAAAGATTTAATACTTGCACAAATAATATATACCTTCTACTCAAACTCTAATGACTTTTATGTCTCCAAGATAGATTGAAGGAAAAATTTATAGTTAGATCCCACAAGTAGTCTTAATTCACATCAATAGATGTAGTCCTAGAACAGTTAAAATTTCCCACATATTTTTGGTTGGAGTTGTCCAATGTTGTGTTAATTTTTTTGCTTTTGGTCCACACCTGGCACTCAGGGGTTACTCCTGGCTCTGCGCTCAGAAATCACTCCTGGCAGACTCTGGAGATCATATGGGATGCTGGGGATCAAACCCGGGTCCATCCCAGGTTGGCAGTGTGCAAGGCAAACGCCCCACTGCTGTGCTATCACACCAGCCCCTCTGTTAATTTTGTAATATTTAAAGGCAAAGTCATAGTCATAACACTTCAGGAGAAGGGGCAAGTAACATAAGGTTGGGATTATTCTAAAAAAGGTAGTAAGGATTTCATATATAAAGGCAAAATGTGAGGGAGAATGAAAGACATTAGACTATATTTGTTGGCTCAGTGGCAGACACTAAAAGAAAGCCAGAAATTGAAATAGCTATTGAAGCTGGGGAAACAGTCCTTGTGCAGGAACATAAATTAACGGACTACATTCCTTCACTGTGCATAGATTAAGGCAGCGGTCTTCAAACTTTTTAAAGTGGGGGCCAGATTACGGTCCCTTAGAGAGCTGGAGGGCCGGACTATATGAGCTACTAATTCCTACTCACACTGCACATATCTTCTATAAATAAAATGAAAACCATTTATAAATAAACAGATCACGCACCAGTATTTCAATGGGAACTGTGGGCCTGCTTTTGGCTAATGAGATGGTCAATGTCTGGTTCCATATTTGTCACTGCCAGCCGTAATAAGTGATGCAAGTGGGCATCAGTTAATCTTGATCTGATTGGAGATTGCAGATGTTTCATTCTTGAAAAAGTCTGTTCACAGGCATAAGTGCTACCAAAGATGGTTACCATTTTGAGTGCATGGTTCCTGATATTTGGATATGTCTCAGAGGGGAGAGATGCATAGAAATTCAAAAGGTTACTTGACTTCAATGCATCTTTCAGAGTCACAATTCTGCAGTTCAGCCAGTTCCATTTGGTGAATTGTAAGGACATTTTCAATCTCAACAGAAAATGGGTTACAAAAAAGCTGTATGTCCTGTATATGGAGATGAAGCTCTTTAGGAATCTAAATTGAAACTACTTTTGCAACAATTCTAGTGAAACCAGACATGTTTCCTTTGGGAATGCAACCAATGGTTTGTCCCTGACAGGTTTTGAGTTGTTAGGAGATGACTGAAGGTTTCCTCCTGTACTTGTTTGATGAGAAGGCCTAATTTTACTTCAAATGCTTGCACATGCGATGCCATATCACAGATGAGCTTCCCCTTGCCTTGAAGTTGCAGACTGAAACTGTTGAGTAGCTCTGTTATATCTGTCAGAAAGGCAAGGTGCCATTTCCATTCTGCATCATTGAGCTCTGGTACTACTTGGTTTTTTGAAAGTAGAAAAGCTGTAATCTGAGAAGTAAGTCATAGAAACGGACTTCTGTGGGCAGAGGTGGTTCACGTCATGAGTGTATATGCTGGCAGGTATCTTGGCAACCAAACAGCGCTCACTGCTGGCGGGCCGGATCAGACTCCTCTGCGGGCCACATGTGGCCCACGGGCCATAGTTTGAAGACCCCTGGATTAAGGTATTAGTCTTAAACTGGAGTTGGAAAGAATACATACTCTTTGGGTTACACCCGACAGCGCTCACTCCTGGCTCTGTGCTCAGAAATTGCTCATGGCAGGCTCGGGGGACCATATGGGATGCCGAGATTTGAACCTCTGTCCTTCTGCATGCAAGGCAAATGCCTTACCTCCATGCTATCTCTCCGGCCCCCAGAATACATACTCAACATTAGGTGGCCCCAGAATACATATTCAACATAAGTGGAAAGAGTTAAGGACATACTTACCAACATAGGTAGGTTTGTAAAGCATGATTATCCTAAATAAGGAGGTAAGTAATATCTGTTAAGAATAAGGATTAAGGGGCCTGAGCGATAGCACAGCTCTAGGAGATAGCACAGCCCTAGGACGTTTGCCTTGCAGCAGCCAACCCAGGACTGTGGTTTGAATCCCAGCATCCCATATGGTCCACCGAGCCAGATAGGAGCTATTTCTGAGCGCAGAACCAGAAGTAACCCCTGACCCAAAACAAAAGCAAAACAAAACAAACAGAAAAGAATGAGGATCAAGAGTGCTAGCTTTTACAGGGGAAAGCTAAACAGAAATTGGAAATGGCTGCTGCTGAGAAGGGTTGCTAGCTCACTAAAAGTGTATATGTTTAATTATGTTAAATGGTTATGTTAAATTGATAGGGCACAGAGACAGTACTTAGGTTAAGGTAGATCACTAGAGTGGCCCTAGTAGCACCACATTTTTAGGTCCTTGCATTGCAAATAACAGCCCACTTGGCCAAGAATAGCTGCATAGGGGTCCTAGATCCCTTGAGCATTTTTTGGAGGCCTCTGAAAACTGAAAAATAGTGGACTGAATAGATAGTATCGGGGTTTTACGAATTTGCCTTTTACATTACATGGCTAGCCACAGTTTGAGTCCCAGCACTGCATATGGTTCTCCAGAGACCCCCAAGAGTGATCCTGAGCACAGAGGCAGGAGCAGGCCCTGAGCAAACTGGGTGTTGTCCACCATAGAATTGACAGATGCTATAGATGGTTCAGTAAATACCTGTATTTTGAATATGCTTTTTTCAGAGGCACTTAAAATTCCAGGATTCATGGAAATGAGTAAGTGAATAAAAGGACTATAAAATTATTTACCAAGTAAAAGCAAATAGTGAACCAACTATAGTATTGAAATCTATGTATTTTAAAAAAGTGTAGCATTGGCACAGAGACAGTAATTGATTTACAGAACAGAGTAGGAAATTTGCATGGAAACCAAGGGATAAGTAACAATTTACTGTTGAACAAAGTTATATGATTGTGGTATTTTGAATTGGTGGAAGATGATCAAAAGAGAGAGTACAGAGTTTAGGTGCATGTCTTCATGTGCCCCAGCCCAGATTGATCTCCAGTGCTATGTGTTCCTTTAGTATTTCTGTTGCTCCATAGAACTGGAGCAGAATGCCATACTTGGGATCTCTGCCAGGAGAGTCCCTAGGCTCCCTGAGTACAAAAGGAGGCAGAGTTGGCTGTGGAGGGTGGCCAGTACTGTAGCTCGGTAATCGAGCACTTGTCTTACATGTGTGAGGCCTTGGATCAGTCCCCAGCACTACCAAATAATCAGATCAGTCTGCTAATGGGGAAAATATCCAAAATCTTTTGAGCACAGGAGAAAAGTTAACATTTCTTATGCCAGGGCCCGGAGAGATAGCTTAGAGGTAGGTCATTTAACCTTGCATGCAGGACAGTGATTCGAATCCCGGCATCCCATATGGTCCTCTGAGCCTGCCAGGAGCGATTTCTGAGCGTAAAGCCAGGAGTAACCCCTGAGCTCTACGGGTGTGACCCAAAAACAAAAAACAAAGAACCCAAAAAAACATTTCGTATGCCAAATACTCAATAAATTTTAGTCAAATGGATCTGGCAGATTAAATCATGAAAATTTCAGAGTAAGTTAATGAATCAAATTGCAATTAAAATAATTTATGAGTTCTATTTTAGTGCTATACCTGGCAGTGCTCAGAGGTTATTTCCAGCTCTATAGTTAGGGGACCATATGAATCAAGGATTGAACCAGGGCCTTCTGTACGCAAAGTGTATATATACTCACCTCTTGGAACTATCTCCTGCCTTGAAAAAAATTTTTTTAAATCCTGGGTCACCTGGCACTGCTTAGTTCTATTTGCTGGCTCTGTGCTCAGAGATCATTTTTGGTGGCTTGGGGTGCTGGGGATTATAGAATCCAGGTTGACTGTGCAAGGCAAGTGCCTTTCCCACTGTACTTTCTCCTGTATCATATTGCCAGTGCTATAATACCATCTTGTCATGAAAAAGACTTTTCTTCATTTGAAACCAAAACACGGGGAAAATGATGCTTTAGATTGAATTAAAAATAAGAGGAAATTGGTGCCAGAGTGATAATACAGCTGGTAGGACTTTTGCCTTATATATGGCTGACTTAGGTTGGATCCCTGGCATCCCATATTGTCCCCCAAGCATTGCCAGAGGTGACCTCTGAGCACAGAGCCAGGAGTAACCCCTGAGCACTGCTGCGTATGCCCCAAAAAATAAACACAAAAGGGAAATTGTAGAATTAAAAAAAAATTTACGTAGGGATTGAGGTAGAGGATTTACCTTGTACTCAGCCCATTATAGAGCCAGGAGTAACCCCTAAGCACTGCTGGGTGTGGCCCAAAACAAAACAAAAGTATAGGCAAATGAAAATATAATCATTTCCAGAGGACCAGAAGAGGAAAATACAATGGCTAATAAAGATCAAAAGATACTTAACTGAAATGTATGCCAGGGCAGTCATGAAGAAGGAAAATCTGGAGGATTTATAGCACTAAAATCAAGCTGTGACAATTAAGATAACACTATTGACATATAGAATGGAACAAAACAGGCAGCTCAGAAATAGGTGAGAACACATGTTGCTACCTGATGTATGATACAACAGTACAATGGAAAAGGAAGATTAAAATAAAGAATTGTTGGACCCGGAGAGATAGCACAGCGGCGTTTGCCTTGCAAGCAGCCGATCCAGGACCTAAGGTGGTTGGTTCGAATCCCGGTGTTCCATATGGTCCCCCGTGCCTGCCAGGAGCTATTTCTGAGCAGACAGCCAGGAGTAACCCCTGAGCACCGCTGGGTGTGCCCCCCCCCCAAAAAAAAAAAAGAATTGTTGACCAGTTAGATATCCTTGTGAAGGCTTGAGTGGTGGGAGGAAATCAGGACCTTACCTCATACTATATCAGTAAAAGTTGCTGCAGAATCGATACCCTGTATACAACAAGCTATATACAGAGGGGAATAGTTACATTAGCAGGAGGGGGGCAAAGGAGGGAGATATGGGACACATGCTGGGAAAAGGTCAGGAGGGAAGACAACCCTCGTGGTGGGAATGTCCCTGATTCATTGTCACTATGTACCTTCAATATTACTGTGAAATATTCGTTACTCACATTTTGGTCACAATAAAAATATTATTTAATAAAAAAAATTAGGTTGCTGGTCTAAGCATGAAGTTTTCTATTGGGGGGGGCATTTTTACTGTCTCAGCAAAGGTTTATTGAATCTGGAAATGATGGACTAAATAAATTGAATTGGAGCAATAGCATAGCAGGTAGGGCATTTGCTTTGCATGCTGTCGACCCACATTTGATCCCCAGCATCTCATATAGTCTCCTGAGCCTGCTAGGAGTACTTTCTGAGCACAGAGCCAGGAGTAATCCCTGAACACCACTAGGTGTTTGGCCTAAAAGCCAAAAAGGGGGTAGACTAAATATTAGTATAATTGGGTAGGTTGGATGTATAAAAACTAAGAGTATTTATCAAAAGAAGATAACTTTGGGCTAGAGCAAATAGTACAGTGGGTGGGATGTTTGTCTTGCATGCAACCTGCCAGGGGCAACCTCTAAGCATCACTGAGCGTGGCCCTCCCAAAAATAAAAATAAAAATAAAGTATTATTTATTTTTTTAGTTTTTGGGTCACACCTGTTGATGCTCAGGGGTTACTCCTGGCTATGCACTCAAAAATCACTCCTGGCTTGGGGGACCATATGGGACGCTGGGGAATTGAACCGTGGTCCGTCCTAGGTTAGCTGGTGCAAGGCAAATGCCTTACTGCTTGTGCCACTGCTCTGGCCCCAAATAAAGTATTATTAAGAAAATGAAAAGTAGGCCTGAAATTGTCTCAGTGGTAGAGCCACTTATCTTAAAATTGTGTGATTCTGGAGACTAAACCTCATACATTCAAGGCAAGTGTTCCAATGGCTGAACACTGGCTTTAAATGTTCCAGCCCCCTAACATTTTTTTGAGGGCAGTGGGCCCACATCTTAAAGTGCTTAGGGAGTACTCCCAGCTGCATGTTCAGGACTCCTTTCTATTGTGAGGGAGTGAACCTGAGGCGTCTACATGTAAAGCATAAACAACTTTTTGAGTTATCTGATATCCTAAAATTTTTTACTTGAAATTGGAAAACCAAACCGCAGAACTAAAGAAATTTATAATGTTTATCTAAAATTGATTGATCCTTTATCTGAATATCTAGAAATTAAGAAAATGAAAAGCACTTGCCATTTTTTTGTTTTTGTTTTTGGACCACGTGGCTGTCTTAACTCTTGGCTCTGTACTCAGGGATTACTTCTGGTGGTACTTAGAGGACCATATGCAATGCCAGGGCTTGAACCTGAGTTTGTCACTTGCAAGATATGTGCCTTGCCTATCATATCGTTTCTCTAGCCCCCATTTGTATTTTAGTTTTTGTCCTTTATTGTTTGCTTTGGAACCACTTCTGGCTCTGCACTCTGAATCCTGGCAGGGCTCAAAGCACCAAATGGGATGCCAGGGATGGAATCCAGTTGGCTCTGTGCAAGGTAATCACCATCCCCTCTGTACTATCTTTCCTGCCCTTTTATTTTTTTTAAATAAGGAAAGAATTTCAGTGCTTCAAAAGGACCAGTAATATTTGGAAAAATGCTCACTTCATTTTGTTTTTTAGGGAAATGCCTGTTTTGCTATACATTTTTTAGAATGACTTTTTTAAAAAGTATTATTTGGGACTGGAGCGATAGCACAGCGGTAAGGCATTTGCCTTGCATGCAGCCAACACCAGATGGAACCTGGTTCAAACCCCGGCATCCAGTATAGTCCCTCGAGCCTGCCAGGAGCAATTCCTGAGTGCTGCCCGTGTGACCAAACAAAGCAAAACAAAACAAAAGTATTACTTATGGAACAATTATCACCCTCATAGACTGTTAGTTGGAATATATATTGGTATACCTATTTTTTGGGGGAGGGAAGGGTCGTACCCGGTGGAGCTCAGGAGTTACTCCTGGCTCTGTGCTCAGAAATCACTCCTGGCAGGCCTGGGAGACCATTTGGGATGCTGAGATTCGAACCAGGTCCGTCCTGTGTTGGTGGCATGCAATGCAAATGCCTTACTGCTGTGCTATTGCTCCGGCCCCGGGCATATCTTTTTTTAAATTTTGTTTTGAGGCCACATCCAGATGTGCTTGGGCTACTCCTGACTGATGTTTGGGACCTCATAATGTTCAGAATCAAACCCACAGCCTCACACATACAAGGTAAAAATTTTATCACTAATCCACAAACCTCCCCTTAACTGTTTTGTTTTTACTTTTCCTTTATTTTATTTAAACAATTGTGATCAATGGAACCCTTCATAGTTGAATTTGAATTATACAATGAGTCAGGGCCTTTCCCACCACCATGTCAACCTCCTTCCATTAATGGCCACAAGGTGCATCTTATACCACCATCCTTTGCCCTCTGACCTGCCAGTATAACAGGTCCCTTTAAGTTTAGATCATTAAAGTTTAGGCCCCTTGATTCTATTATCACTGATTTTGGCTTGGTTATTTAGTTCTGTCCTTATTTCTCCACCAAAGCATTCCAAGACCACTTGGCCTTTCTTTGATCCTTTCTTCTTAGTTTTTTGTTTTTGGGCCACACCTGGCAGCGCTCAGGGGTTCCTCCTGGCTCTATGCACAAAAATCACTCCTGGCAGGCTCTGGGGACTATATTGGATCCGGGATTCGAACCACTGTTCTTGTGCATGCAAGGCAAATGCCCTACCTCCATGCTATCTCTCCGGCCCCATTCCTTTTTTTGGGGGGAGGGGTCACACCTGGCAGAGCTCAGGGGCTACTCCTGGCTCTACACTCAGAAATCACCCCCAGCAGGCTTGGGGTACCATATGGGATTCCGGAATTTGAATCACCGTTCTTCTGCATGCAAGCCCTACCCCTGTGCTATCTCTCCGGCCCCTTTCTTAGTTTTATAGAAAAATGTGGGAATATGTGGTAAAATAATCTGTCCCAAGTTTCTATGAAAAAGGCAGGAGCCCGAATTTAAAAGATGAGATTTAAAAAATCCAATTTAAAAAAAAACTTGTGTGGCAGGTTTTTTGTTTTGTTTGCATAGGCATAGCAAAATATCGAGAAACAGAAAGGAAAAAATCTTTGGCCTAAAAACAGGGAGACCTTAGCCTGAAGCATTCTGCCATAAGACCAACTACAGGCTCCAGGCATACTAAGTTTTCTAACTCCAAAATCTTTCTCTGTGGTCCCAGTAAAAGTTCTTTACAGTCACGATTGTTGCAGTCAGGTTTCTTTAGTTGGAGATCCTGGTTTTGGTACAGCTCATGTTAAAGTCAGGGTGACACAGAGTGTCTTCTGGTTTTATCTCACTGTTAGATGGCAGTGCAGGGAACCCTGCCCTGAAAACAAGTTGTTGCCGTTACCAAGTCGTCCGGATGTTATAGGAACCATTCTGGAGCAAATTGATGCCAGGGCAGCATTAGGACCATCCCTGTAGAAGACCGATTCCTGGTGCTGGTGTAAATCATGCTGGTTTGTTTTTACATTTTTGGGAGGCCACACCAGCCAGTGCTTAGGACTTACTCCTGATTCTGTGTTCAGGAATCACTCCTAGCAGGCTCAAGAGACGTGGAATGCTGGGATCGAACCTGGTTCAACTGCATGGAAGTCAACTGCCTTTCCCACTGTACTATGTCTCCTACTCCCCAAATACCCTTTGGAAAACAAAAATTTACATACTAATACTGAACATCCATATAAATCCTTAATTTAATTCCACTTCAAGATATATCATACACTTAATATTGCTGTTAGCAATAGTACTCATAGTAAACCAAAGGTAGAAACTATCCACATGCTTGTCAGTAGAATTAATACAGTGAAAAGTTCGTTGTTTGGGGGCCACACGTGACGATGCTCGTGGGTTACTCTTGGTTCCTAGTAGTGCTTAGAACATAAGGGATGCTGGGGATCAAACCTGGTTCTGCTTTATGTAAAGCAAGCACCCTACCTGCCATACTATCAATCTGGCCCTTACAATGAAAGGTTTGGTTCATTTTGTTTTTCCATGCAAATTGAGATGTTCCCAGTACTTTGTATACCATTAGATTTGGATAAATCCCAGGCATTTGAATATTAAGTTATGAATCTCTGGTTTCATTTATCACATGAAAAATGGTGATTATTTTTTTTGTATGTCGTATATCAAATGTGTAGTCAGATTGTTTTTGTACCACAGGATCAAATTTACTTTGTGCAAGTTCCAGTTCCACTGTCAGTTTCTTTTCTGAGGCCTCTGCGTTCTGTGATTGGATCTGTCTTCTGTGTATCACCCACAGACTGACTAGGTCCTGAGGAGGTATCTGACTGCTAGTTTAGGTCCCAAAGTCTTAACATGTGTAGGATTCTGGGGTTCCCTCTTTCCCCATGAAAGGTTCTGCTCTTGCTAATCTTCTTCTCTCTTTGTTATCTTGGTTTTTGTTTTGTTTTGTTTTTGTTTTTGTTTTTTTTGTTTTGTTTTTGGGTCACACCCGGCAGTGCTCAGGGGTTACTCCTGGCTGTCTGCTCAGAAATAGCTCCTGGCAGGCATGGGGGACCATATGGGACACCCGGGATTCGAACCAACCACCTTTGGTCCTGGATCAGCTGCTTGCAAGGCAAACATCGCTGTGCTATCTCTCCGGGCCCCTTTGTTAACTTGTTAGCTTGTGGGAATGTGGCCTTCAGATAAGAGTTAGAGACAAAGGGAAACACAGACCCGGAACACACGTGCATTCAGGATAAACCTTAAAACAGATCAGCCTAGTAACATCTGAATTATGTATCTTGTGGCATTTGAATGGTGTATCCCTTTTATCTGCTTCCTGGGGCTGTACGTTCATCTCTGATGCAGGCTTGGCCATGGCTTATATATACCCTAACTCCCCTAGGGTCCTAGACTGAATGCTTGTTCCCAGGTGGAAATCTTAGACCAGGGGTGGCGAACGTGCGGCATGCGGCTCCCGGCCAAAATGAATGTGGCTCTTTGCCTCTTATTATTTTGTATATTGTGGCTCTTTGCCTAGTTTGGATTTTGTTATGCTGCTTCTGAGGAGGGACCTCTGAGGAGAGATCTCTGAGTGCGGAGTCCCGCCCCAAAGCTGCGTCTTTCCATCTCCCATCCCTCGGAAACAACTGCAGGAGGGGGGAGGACCCGTGTGTCACATGTTGGGTCACATCTTGCCCTTAGTTCTTAACGAGGAGGATGCAGCACACCCTCACCATCACTGCAGGATTTTTACCCTCATTCAAAATGACAAAATGCAATATGTGTGTGGGCCCAGAGAGATAGCACAGTGGCGTTTGCCTTGCAAGCAGCCAATCCAGGACTTAAGGTGGTTGGTTCGAATCCCAGTGTCCCATATGGTCCCCCGTGCCTGCCAGGAGCTATTTCTGAGCAGACAGCCAGGAGTAACGCCTGAGCACCGCCGGGTGTGGCCCAAAAAACAAACAAACAAACAAAAATGCAATATGTGTTTAATATATTATTGCTAAAATTATATGCTTTTGTGTGAGTGTTTGTCTGTTTTGACAGGTCACTGCATGGTGTGGCTCTCTGACTCTCACAGTTTAGAATTTTGGCTCTTTGTGTTGAACTTGTTCACCACCCCTGCATTAACGTGATGATTTTTGCATATTGCTGTCAGGGAAAGTGCAGCTTTGCAAATATGGAGAGTCTTGTACTTGGTATGGTGTAATGCAGATAGTCTTTATTTCTTTCCAAATTTAAAATATTGTATTTTATCTGTCCCAGGGCACATGGTGCAGTTTGAAAGCTGTGGGTATGTAATATGGCTCTACTTCTTTAATTTTAAAATGGGAAATTGAACTGGAGAAGCTACCATATTTTATGTACCATAAGATGCACTTTTCCCTCCCCAAAAGATGGGGTAAAATATCTGTGCGTCTTATGGAGCGAATGCCGCCTGGAGCTGAAGCCCAAGAGCAGGAGAGAAGAGCATATACTAACCACTTGACATCAGCAGTGTTATGCCCCCTTTATTGAACAGACATACCACATAGTATGACAATTAGATTAACTTACTTTTACCATCACATACAGAGCTTTCATTTAAGACTATTTGATTGCTGCTGTGACTTTTATTTTTTTATTTTATTTTTTTTTTGGTTTTTGGGTCACACCCGGCGGTGCTCAGGGGTTACTCCTAGCTGTCTGGTCAGAAATAGCTCCTGGCAGGCACGGGGCACCATATGGGACACCGGGATTCGAACCAACCACCTTTGGTTGTGCTATCTCTCCGGGCCCGACTTTTATTTTTTTATAATAACGATAAAGTATTTCAAATTTGTGTTTTTATTTTCTGATGTTAAAAAAAGTTAGGGGGCCGGTGAGGTGGCGCTAGAGGTAAGGTGTCTGCCTTGCAAGCACTAGCCAAGGAAAGATTGCGACCGAGGTTCGATCCCCCGCATCCCATATGGTCTCCTCAAGCCAGGGGCAATTTCTGAGCGCTTAGCCAGGAGTAACCCCTGAGCATCAAACGGGTGTGGCCCAAAACCCCCCCCAAAAAAAAAAGGTAAATGTGTTTATGTGTTTAACCAACTGTGGACCGGCATATTGTAAATATACTTCAGCTTTGCAGGCTGGTTGTGTTTGCACCTGCTGTCTCCTGACAGTGTCTCACGTTGCATTTATTAGCTATTTTAGCACACCATTTACTTTAGAATATTTTTTTCTTGTTTCCTCGTTTAAAAACTTATGTGCGCGGGGCCGGGCGGTGGCGCTAGAGGTAAGGTGCCTGCATTGCCTGCGCTAGCCTAGGACGGACCGCGGTTCGATCCCCCGGTGTCCCATATGGTCCCCCAAGCCACGAGCGACTTCTGAGCGCATAGCCAGGAGTAACCCCTGAGCGTCACCGGGTGTGGCCCAAAAACCAAAAAAAAAAAAAATAAATAAAAAAAAAGATAAAAACTATGTGCGTCATATGGTCAGGTGCATCTTGTAGAGCGAAAAACGCAGTAATTTCAATAGGTAGAGTGCTTGCCTTGCATATTAGCTGACTTGGGTTTGATACCCCAGCATTACAAATAGTCTCCAGGAGTAAGCCCTGAGTACTGTCAGGTGTGGCTCCTTTACTCCCCACCCCCATAAAAACAAAATTAATTGTGCTGGAGGGCACTCTTGGAGGGTAATTATTGTTCAGGGACATGGAGATTTGTTGGATTTTGATGATTTATTTCATGATCTGGTTCTCTGTGCATGTTTACTTTGTGAAAAGTTATCAAGCTTTACTTGGTGTTTTTGGTACTAAACTCTAGGATTAAAGAGGTTTTCCCATGTTCTGCTCCTAGGTCCCTCTACTGACTATATTCAGCCTGGCTGTTCAGGGCAGATGGTTTGATATCTGTACTGGTGGTGTGGTGCATATATACTTGGCACCACCAGACTTAAACCTGAAGTACTCAAGAAGCCCTACAGTGCTGGGAATTAGACTCAGAGTCTTGTATGCCGGGTATGCTCCAGCCCTTTTGAGCAGTCTTTCTGGCTCAAGGGCTTTATATATTTTGAGGTGAAGGGCTTCCAAGGGGTGCTCAGGAAGCAGTTCTTGGTCAGTCTGTTCAGCAGTTCATTTCTAAGGGCCAAGGATACCACTGCTCACAGCCTTTGGTGCTGGATTACTCAGGCTACCTACCCTTCCAGTGCTGGAGATCTCCAGGGCCAGACAGAAGTGCTCTGATGTCTCCAGACTACCCCTGCCCCCCTCAGTGTTGCTTCAGGGACTATGTGATGCTGGGAACCCAGCTTGAGCCTAGTATTCACCCTGTCTCCTGAACACCCCTGCAACTTTAATCATGAAGTGTGCATTCTTTATACTACAATTAAAATCTGACATGTTATCAAATTTTCAAGATTAGATAATTCAAATCTTGGAGCCTAGAGGAAGAGCTCAGTGGCTTAGAATTCCTACTTGGAAGTATAAGAAGGTTTCAGTTCCTGGTGCTGCCAGATTCACTGAGCAATATAATCCCTTGGTGAACTTTACAACTAAATGATGACTGACCCCTGAATCACATCAGAGCACCTCAGCAACCCTTGGTGAGCACCATGGCCAAGAATGCAAGCACCACGGATATATAAACCTAAATTATCAATATATTTCAGTCTCTAAATAATTTTCCACCTTTTGTATATGTAGAATTAACAGAGTAGCAGTTAAAAGCCACTGCTCTTAAATAATGTGGGGAGATGGCTCAATAGGCAGGAAAACATGCTTTGCTTGTATGAATGCCAGTTTGATCTTCAGCATTTCTGAGTGTGGCCCCCCAAATTAATAAGCCATTGTTTGATGGAAATTTTTCCTAGTCCTAAATTAAATATATAATTTTCTGAAAGCAGAGGAAATCTATCTTTTTTTCTTTTCTTTTTTTTTTGGGGGGGGTAACACCCGGCAGCGCTCAGGGGTTCCTCCTGGCTCTACGCTCAGAATTGCCACCGACCTTCTGCATGCAAGGCAAATGCCTTACCTCTGTGCTATCTCTCCAGCCCCATTTCTTTAAAGAAATTTAATCTCTACTTTTAAGCATGTGGTTTACAGATTTATACTAGATTACAAATCTATTATAATTTATAAATTATATAATTGTTATATATAATCTATTATAATTTATAAATAGATCTGTACTGGTAGGGTTTCATGGGTACATTGTTCTACCAACACCACATCCGCCACCAAATTATCCACTTTTCTTCACTACCATTGTCTTAGTTCTCCTTACTCATTCTGTTTGTCCTTCCTGTCCCCAAACTCAGTTTTGAGATAAGTTTTCGATCAGTTTTCATTTCCGTTCCAGGTTCTGTCTGGAATCCTGTATGGTCCCTTGTCAAGAATGACCCTTGAGTGCAGAACAGTGAGAACTGTTACAGATCTGGTCCCCAAAAAAACACACTTGTGTTATATTAACCCCCCTCTTCTGCCTCATTAATGTCATTTTTTTTTTTTTTGGCTTTTTGGGTCACACCTGGCAGCACTCAGGGGGTTACTCCTGGCTCTACGTTCAGAAATAGCTCCTGGCAGGCTCGGGACCAAATGAGATGCCGGAATTCGAACCACCGTCCTTCTGCATGCAAGGCAAATGTCCTACCTCCATGCTATCTCTCCGGCCCCTAATGCTATAATCTTTACCATATATCATTAATGAGAATTCAAGAAGAGAACATGAAAATTGAACCAAGTATGGAGATTACTAAAAAAGGTTTATGTTGTTATCACTCTTTGATCTTACATCAAATGTTTTGCTTTAGACTTTCCTTTTATATCTTGGTAGCATCTACTGCTGATACAATTTTGCTGTCTTTTTGTTGTTCTTAAGTCAGGATTGCTTGGGCTCACATGTTTGACACTAAGGCTAAAATTTAGGACTCAAGCTCATGCTTACACCCCCACCCCCCCTTTTTTTGGTTTTTGGTTTTGGGGTCATACCCGGCAGCGCTCAGGGGTTCCTGCTGGCTCTATGCTCAGAAATCGCTCCTGGCAGGCTCGGGGGACCATATAGGATGCTGAGATTGGAACCACCGTCCTTCTGCATGCAAGGCATAGGCCTTACCTCCATGCTATCTCTCCGGCCCCCATGCTTGCTTTTTCTTAACCACTGAATTATTTGGGGGCCCTTTTCTCTTTGGGAATCTTTAGTAGCTGAGTTGTTATATTACCTTAGTGCTTTTAGGCAGCACTAAGATCTGAACACATGGCCTTGGCTTTGCCAGCAATTTTAAGTCATAAAACCATTAGCTGTATCTTTCTTGCTTGGTTTTACAAAACAGTGGGGTCTCTTCTGATTCACTTCAGCACAGGTAGCAGCATTGGGGTTTGAACTCAAGGCCTTGCACTTGATCTGTAGGTTCCATTTCTAGCTCTCCTCTTTGTAGTTTATTTGTGGAAGAATTGGTATTTTTGTTTCTTTGTTTGTTTTAGGTTTTGGGCCATACCTGGCGGCACTCAGATTTCTTCTGGCTCTGGGCTCAGAAACTACTCCTGGCAGGTTGAGGGGGCCATTGTGGGGTGCAACTGTGGTCAACTGCATGCAAGGTAGAACCCAGCCAGAATCCAGATCTGCCTGCTGTGCTATTCACTCTGGACCCAGAAATAGCATTCTTTAGCATACAAACTTTACAGAGGTTATTGAAGTTTGGATTTTAATGATATAAAGTATTTTTATCTTACAAGTGTTTTTTTCTTTTACTTGATGAGGACTTTATGGGTTTCATTATACTAAGATCAGATTTTTTTTTTTGAAAAAGGGCCACAATCAGTAGTTTTCACTTCCTTCTGCTATGTGCTCAGGGACCATTCCGGGTAGTGTTTATAGTATTAAATATGAGATGCCAAGGATTAAATGGAGTCAGCGGCATACAAGTCAATTTACTGATCTGCCCCCCTTCAGACGTGTTTTTAAAGCCAGTTCCTAGCTTTGGTAATATAAATTTGAACCTCACATATAGGTAGTATGAATTTGAATTAAGATATATATCCAAGAGAGCTAATTTTAGTTTAGCCCATTTTGAGGGGGGGGGGCACACCCAGGAGTGCTCAGGGATTACTCCTGGCTCTGTACTCAGAAATCGTCCTGGCAGTCTCAGGGGACCGTATGAGATGCTGGGAATCACCCCTATCAGTGTACTGCCTCTCTAGTCCCATCCATCAGACTTTTTTTTTTTTTTTTTTTTTTGGTTTTTGGGCCACACCTGGCAACACTCAGGGGTTACTCCTGGCTTTGCACTCAGAAATCGCTCCTGGCAGGCTTGGGAGACCTTATGGGATGCCAAGATTTGAACCACTGTGTTTCTGCATGCAAGGCAAATGCCCTACCTCTCTCCGGCCCCTGATATTTATTTTTATGTGTTTTGTTTTGTTTGTGGTGGTTTGTTTTGTGGGAGCCTACTTAGCAGTGCTTAGCTCCCATCAGAGCCACACTTGGTGGTGCTTGAAGGTTCATGCAATGTCAGGGGTAGAAATCAGACCTGGAACATGCAAGATATGGGCTGCTTGCCTGTGGACTGTCTTCTCAGTCCCTGAATTGAAAAGGTCATTTTCATCTGAAGAATCATTAGTTGAACTTGGAGCCATTTTTAATTTCTGATATTATCTTTGCTGTATAGTATGCGGTATATATTTGCTATATGTAGCATCTTTGCTCCTTGATAGTTTTATATTAACAATTATGTTTTAGGGTTGTGTATGGGACTTAGCAGTATTGTGCATGTCTTAATATTTGGTATCCTGAATTCTGTCCTCGGCATCACCAAAACTAAGAAAAAGAGGGAAAACTATTCAGTGTTATTTAAGGAACAAAATTGAGTATAAAATCCTGACTATAGCTTTGTTTTGATTTCCAGAGGTTGCTTGTTTGTGGTGCCAGGGTAATGTGGGGGAAGCCCTGGGTATTCAACTTAGGACCTCAGACATTATAGGCAAGCAAACACAGAGACACATCGCTAGGACTCTGGAAAATATCTTTTTATGTTTGATATGTAAACAGTTGTATAATGCTGTAGTACTCTTGTACTAGATACTGTTTTACAAATCATTTCATAAAACCATTTGCATAAAATATGCAAACATTGTTTTTTTATGAATACGAATGTTAGCTTAGAATTTCTTCTTTCACAAAGAAAAAAAAAAAAAAGAAAATTCACCTTTGGGGCCGGGCGGTGGCGCTGGAGGTAAGGTGCCTGCGCTAGCCTAGGACGGATCACGGTTCGATCCCCCGGCGTCCCATATGGTCCCCCAAGAAGCCAGGAGCAACTTCTGAGCGCATAGCCAGGAGTAACCCCTGAGCATCACAGGGTGTGGCCCAAAAACCAAAAAAAAAAAAAAAAAAAAAAAGAATTTCTTCTTTCACATCTTTCCTCACACTACATTTAATCATTGTCTTGGAGTGGTAATCATTAGTCATTAAATGTTAAATCCATAAAATTATATTTAAGTATAATTAAAGTAGAAATTAAAACGTTAATCTTTCCTTGTTTTTTTGTTTCAGCTTTACCAGCAGGGACGCTTATGTCAACTCGGCAGTGAGTTTTGTGAATTGGAAGTATTTGCTAAAGTATTGAGAGCTTTGGACAAAAGGTAAATCTGTCTTTCTTTTTCAAGTGATAGAATATACATAACCTAAAATTTACCGTTGTATTAAGTTTAAGTTAACCTTTATACTGTCATGTAGCTGTCAATACTAGCATTATTTTTAGGTTCAAGAACTGGAGACTCAATTCCTCTTCCCCACTGTAGCCTTTATCCTGTAATTGGAACCACATGTGGGTGTAGGTGACAGTGCTCATGATTGTACTCAGTGTTGTTTTTAGTGTTCTTCCCTAATTTTAAATGTTACTTTTTTTCTAACCTTTTCTAGAAATACAAGTTATAGTTTTACAAAACACGACTCATTTTTACTAAAAATATTGCTGACTTGTTAATAATATGATTTTACTGTTAGGGATAACTTTGAATTGTAGCCTGTGTACAAGATAGAGCAACTTATTGCTTACTTGATTAGTTAGTCATTTGTGGTGCCTCCCCCACCAAAAGTTTCACTTTGATAATGAAGGCTTTGATAATAGAAAAACTGTAAATAATATTCTTTACTCTGATGGGGTTGTGGGGGTTGAGATTATACAGGGTTAAAGTGCTGGCTGGCCTTGCATGTGGCCAGCCCTATGTTTTGCTTTATTTGGGGGCCATACCTGGCTGTTCTTAGGGCTGAATCCTAGCTTTGTGTTTAGGGATCATTCCTGATGAGCTCAGTGGACCATATGATGCTGGAGATTGAGCCTAGTTAAGCCACATGCAAGGCAAGTGGCCTACTATACTATCTCACTGGTCTGCCAACCTAGATTGATTCCCCCAGACCCACTTAGCCCACTTAACCCGCACACCTCCCTCACACACACTGCTGGGTGTGGCACAAAAACTAACAATTTTTTTTATTATTATAAAACAGGTTTCCTTTTAGGATTTGGATTTCTCAGTCTAGTTCTAAATATAGTCAGTGTAACAATCTAGCGGACTTCCTTTCTTTCATCTCTCAGGCTACCTATCAATATATTCAAATCCATTATAAGTATTTATAAAACATAAAGCATGTAGTTTGACATTTCTTTGTTCTAAAGACATTGCTTTCTTCTAAAGCAGTGACTCCAGGGTCAGAAAAATTGTACAGTGGGTTATATGTTTGCCTTACATGTAACCAACCTGGGTTTTATCTCTGGCACCCTGTGTGGTTCTCAGAGCCCAGCCAGGAGAGATGCCTGATCACAGAGCCAGAAATAAGCTCTGAGAACAGATGGGTGTGACCCCAAAACCAGAAATAAATTAGAACAGTGGTTCCATTATTTACAATTAAGAAAAGGACCATTTAAACTGCCAGGAAGGAATTCGAATTCAGTGGACTCAGTTCTGTATGCAGGAACTCTGAAATCAGTCCCCAGAACTATATAGACACTTTAACACCACTATATGAGTCCCTGAGAACCATTAGCTGTGGCTAAACAAACAAAACCATTTTTTGGGCTACACTGGGTAATGCTCAGGGGTTACTCTTGGCTCTACACTCAGGGATTACTCCTGGTGCTTAGGGGACCATTTGGGTGCTGGGGATCTGATCAAATTCGGGTTGGCTGCCTGCAAGGGAAGTACTCTACGTAGTATATTATTGCCCTGGCCCAGTTATCTGACTTTAGAACATTCTCTCCCTCTTCCCTGTTCTCTTTTTTACCCCTCTCCTCTCCCCTCTCTTCTCCTCTTCCCTCCCCTCTCCCCGCCTCTTCCCTTCTCCCCCTCCCATTCTTCCTCTTTCCCCTTTCTCTTCCTCTCCCCCTCTCTTCGTTTCTCTCCCCCTTCCGTTCTTCCCTCTCCCCCCCTCCCTTTTTCCCTTTCCCGTCCTCTCCCCTCCCCTCCCTCCTCCTCTCTAGCCACACTCAGCAGTACTCAGGGTTTCTTCCTGGCACTGTGCTCAGGACCACTCCTGATGGGCTAAGAGGTTCAGACCTTCTGTGGTACTGGGGTTGAAACTGGGTTTTCATGTGCCAGGCAAGTACTGTCTCTTCGGACCCACTAGCCTGTTTTCTGAATTTGCCTATTCTAGACATTGCGGTGAAATGAAATGATATATTATCATTTGTAGCTGGCTGCTTTTACACATACCGTATATTCTGGCATATAAGATGACTTTTTTATTTTTTGTTTTTTGGACCACACCCGGTGACACTCAGGGTTTACTCCTCGCTATGTGCTCAGAAATTGCTCCTGGCTTGGGGGACCATATGGGATGCCAGGGAATCGAACCAAGGTCTGGTCTGTCCTAGGCTAGCACCAGTAAGGCAGAGATACCTTACCGCTTTGTGCCACTGCTCTGACCCCTAAGAAGACTTTTTAACCCATGAAAAACTTAAAAATTTGGGGGTCATCTTATATGCCAGTATACAGCATGCTGAAACTTCAGCTTAGAGGATGAGTGATCCGCCCCCCTCTTAACACCGCATCCCATCCAGCTGCCAGGCATCATCACTCAGCCCTTTCTCTTGTCCTGATTAATCTTTCAGGGCACACAGAGGAGTTAAGCTACTGAGTGCCGTATCTCACCCAGTGGCTTTCTGGTGCTCAGTCCTCTGTCCAGCTTTTATGGAACACAAAAGAGGTGCTCTTTCTCTAGCTGTCCTATTAATCACTACACCTCAGCCAGCTGCTCTTGGTTGAGTCCCCACTCCCTGCTCTCAATGCAGTCAAAATCACAGTCACATACTACAAATGACAAATGTAAAATGATTGTTGGCACTCCAAAGTTTAGCTTTATCAAACATATAGTGTTAATCTTTGAGGGTTCTACTCTTTTTCTCTTACATTTTTTAATTTCCATTTGGTGTACACTAAAAGAGAGGTAGTCTTATACAGCAAATTTAGCCCAAACCCTCATAGACAGTTAGTTGTAATATAAATTGGCATATCTGGGGCCAGAAAGGTGGTGCTAGAGGTAAGATGTCTGCCTTGCATCCCGGTGTCCCATATGGTCCCCCCTGCCTGCCAGGAGCTATTTCTGAGCAGATAGCCAGGAGTAAACCCTGAGCACCGCTGGGTGTGGCCCAAACCCTCCCCCCCCCCCCAAAAAAAAAAGATGTCTGCCTTGCAAGCGCTAGCTGAGGAAGGACCGCGGTTCGATTCCCAGGCATCCCATATGGTCCCCCCAAGCCAGGGGCAATTTCTGAGCACTTAGCCAGGAGTAACCCTTGAGCATCAAACGGGTGTGGCCCGAAAAACCAAAAAGAAAAAAGAAAAGAAAAGAAATTACTCCTGCAGGCTCTTGAAATAGACCCTTCAAACATCAAAGGACTGTACTGCAGAGCTCAAGGGTGGCAAGGACTAAAGGAATACGATCAATCACTGTCTGATCTTAAGAAAGCTCAGGAGATAGCACCAGAAGATAAAGCTATCCAGGCAGAGTTGCTGAAAGTCAAACAAAAGATAAAGGCACAAAAGGATAAAGAGAAAGGTGCCAGAGCAGGCATCTGCCTTGCAAGCCCTAGCCTAGGACAGACTACATCTCATCCCCCCATCCTCCATCCCATATAGTCCTCCAAGCCAGGAGTGATTTCTGAGTGCAAAGCCAGGAGTAACCCCTGAGCGTCACCGAGTATGGCCCCAAAAAACAAAAACAAAAACAAAAGGATAAAGAGAAAACAGCATATACAAAAATGTTTGCTTAACAAGTAATAAAGGCAACAGAAAATAAGGGTTTTTGCTTATTATATGATCCATAATGTGTTTCCTTTGATGTCAGTTCTCCAGTGTTTACAATTTAGTAAAACTATTTACTAAATCACTCCTGCAGGCTCAGGGGACCATATGGGGTGCCTGGATCAAACCCAGGTCTGTCCCAGATCAGCAGTTTGCAAGGCAGATGCCCTTGGACTGTGCTATCTCTTTGGCCCCTAGCTTGACTTTTTAGTATCACTGTGATTTAATGAAAATATAGTCATACTAGGAGGTGTGAAATGGTATTTCATTGTCATTTTGATTTGTATTTTTCTTTGTATCTAATGAAGCTGAGCATCTTTGAGCCATTTGTGTAGAACTGTCTGGGCCGTACTCAGGGATTATTTCTTGCCAGTGCTTGGGGGAGGCTCACAACTGCTGGAAATTGAATTGGGGTTGGCCTCTTGTGAGTCAAATGTGTTATCCCCTGTACTACCTGGTCTGAGCCATTTATATATATATATATATTTTGTTTTTTGTTTTTTTGAGAAACTCCTAGTCAAATCAATTTCCCATTTAAAGTTTAAGGCAAAGTGGCTGTCCATCAGACATTGCTTAGAGACTGCTTCTTATCCTATGTTCTAGGGGACTACTCCTAGTGTTGCTTAATGACAGAAGAATACCAGAGTTTTAAACAGTTTATTTATTTATTTTTTTGTTGGGGTTTTTTTGTTGTTTTTTTTTTTTTTTCGGGCCCATCCAGTAGCACTCAAGGGTTACTCCTGGCTCTGTGCACAGAAATTTCTGCTGGCAGGCTCAGGAGACCATATGGGATGCTGGAATCGAACCCAGGTCCGCCCCGGCTCAACAGCGTGCAAGGCAAATGACCCTAAATAATAGTTTAGCCTCTCTCTCTTTCCTCAATTATCCATTTTAAATTGGCTTATTTTTATAAAACAACTTTATTCTAATAGCTGATGTTAAAGGCTAAGTTTATTCTTCCTGAATCATAAAAATATTTTTAGTGAGGCTGGAGAGATAGCATGGAGGTTAAGGCATTTGTCTTGCATGCAGGACTGGTTTGAACCCCGGCATCCCATGTGGTCCCCCAAGCCTGCCGGGAGTGATTTCTGAGTATAGAGCCAGGAGTAACCCCTGAACACTGCAGGTGGGACCCAAAAACCAAATATATGCAGTGTTCATACTGTGCATATGTGAACAGCACTGGCAATAGCACCATCAAAGTGATCCCAGGTCCTAAGTTCATAGCACTTGGTGCAGTGCTATTGCCAATGCTGTTCACACTTGCATAGTATGAACACTGCCAACTAAAGCAATATCTCTAAGCCCAAAGCAAGGCTTTTTTTTTTCTTACTCCATATAGTAAACAACAGTACTATAGCTCTAAAAAAGGAAGCTGGCACTTTCTGTGCTGTAGAATACATTACCTTTATAGAATAACCTTTTTGTTCTCTTCCAGGCATTTGCTTCATCATTGTTTCCAGGCTTTGATGGATCATGGTGTCAAAGTTGCTTCAGTCTTGGCATACTCATTCAGTAGACGGTGCTCTTATATAGCAGAATCAGATGCTGCAGTAAAGGAAAAGGCCATTCAGGTTGGCTTTGTTTTAGGTAAGTAATGGTAAAATAAAGAGTGTATTTTTATGACATGACTGAGTAAATTTGAGTTTACTTTTTTGATAATACACCTAAAGTAAAACATAATAAGAAAGCAGGTGTGATTTATTATGGAAAGTTAATATGTAAGCACCATATTTATATTCAAATGTGTTTGTTCAGAAGCTTCATTTCATACCAATGATGTGATGGTATTAATATCATTTTACAGATGAGGAAGCAGACTCAAATGTTAAATTGTTGGGGCCTGAGTAATATGACAGCGAGTAGGGCATTTGTTCTCCATGCAACCAACCCAAGTTCTATCCCCCACATTCCTATTCTACTAGGAACTGAACCTTCAGTGCAGAGCCAGGAGAAACTCTGAACACTGCTAGATGTGGGTCACAAAAAAGAAAAAAAAAGAAATTTCTTAGGGTCTCAGGACTAGAGTGAAAGTGCAATGTGTGTAGGTACTTTTCTTGCACACAGCTAACCTATGTTAGATTCCTGGCAACCCATATGGACTCCAGAGCCCTGCAAGGAGTGGATCCTGAGTAGAGGCAGAAGTAAGCCCTGAGCATCACTGGGTGTGACCTTTCCCTTCAAAAAAAAGTTGCTATGAAACTATAATTAGTGTTAGGGCTCATTTAGAGTCCTGCATTTGTGTAATTCCATGCTACATATTTTATTGCCATTTTATACTGCCATCAGTTTCGCCAATATACATCATATGCTATGATGAAATAAATATTTAATCTATTTGCTGCCTTAGTTTTTCTGACTCAAAAATGTGGGCACCGTATTTTCTGGCGTATAAGATGACCCTTCAACCCGTGGAAACTTCTTGAAAGTCGGGAGTCGTTTTATATGTCAGTATACGGTATGCTGAAACTTATTCCAGCTTCAAGGATGAGTGATCCGCCCCCTCTTACTTTTTTTTTTCCCCTCTTTTAAGAAGTAACTTACTTTTAAGACTTTTAGGAAGTTTTTCAGGGGTTGAAGGGTCATCTTACATGCTGGAAAATATGGTAATCAGTATTTTCTCATATGGGTATATAGAAAAACATCCTGAAAAAGTTTCTGTACTAATAGAAAAATATTGTTTAATGTTTATAAAATCCAATCTTTGTGACATATAATTCACAGATTTACTTAGATATGTATTATAAAATTGTTGGTTTTGTTTTAGGTAAGTAATGGTAAAATAGAAGCATGTATTTTTCCTGTGATATGAGACAGTTCAGGGGCAATTCTGGGCTCCGTTCTCGTACTCTCATTTCTTTATCATCTTTGGAATTTTATATAGAAACATTGAAAAGTGTTGTTTACCTAAATGAAACATTAAAATATGAAATATATAGTACCTAATTTATAAAATATCAACTCTTCGATGGTAAGAGTATGCTTACTTTTAGAAGGTTAAATTTTATATCTTCTTTGTTTGAAAATTTTTTATTTTCAGTTTCTTTTGGTTTTGTTTTGGGGCCACACCCATTGATGCTCAGGGGTTACTCCTGGCTATCTGCTCAGAAATAGCTCTTTTTTTGTTTGTTTTTGTTTTGTTTTTTTTGGGCCACATCCGGCAGTGCTCAGGGGTTACTCCTGGCTATCTGCTCAGAAATAGCTCTTGGCAGACACGGGGGACCATATGGGACACCGGGATTCGAACCAACCACCTTAGGTCCTGGATGGGCTGCTTGCAAGGCAAACACCGCTATGCTTTCTCTCCGGCCCCCAGAAATCGCTCTTGACTTGTGGGGACCATATGGGACACCAGGGGATTGAACCATGATCCCTCCTAGGCTAGCACTTGCAAGGCAGATGCCTTATCTCTAGTGCCAGCGCTCTGGCCCCTTCAGTTTCTTTTGAATAGATAAATTAATTGAATCACTCACTGTGAGATAGTTACAAAGTTGTTCATATTTTCTTTCATTTATATAATGTTTCAATACCCATGCCTTCACCAGTGTACTATTTCCTATCACCATTGTCCCCCTAGTCCAGTGATGGCTAACCTTTTTGAGCTCGAATGCCCAAAATGTCACACAATGCCTGGTCCTCCTAATGGCTAGTCTGGCCCTATTGCCAGGTGAGCTGCAAAGCAGACACTGGCACACTTGCCTTCCGCTGCGTCGCATATCTTAATTCTGGACCTTCCCGAGTGCCAGCTGCAAGGCACGTGTGCCATAGGTTCGTCATCAAGGCCCTAGTCTTTTCCCACTTGCCTCTATAGCAGACATCTCTCCAGTTCATCCCCTCAACCCTTTCTCATTTTGTTTTATTCACCATCTCTACTTTGATCCTCGTTTAAAAGTTTATTTCACAATTACTATCTACCTCAGGTAAACATAGGACTTTAGATTTTTTTAATTTTAACTAATTTAACTATTTGTCATTTCTGCTTTTTGTTTATTATTTAAAGTTACTTTTTTTTTCTTGTCCTGCAGGTGGTTTTCTTTCAGATGCAGGCTGGTACAGTGATGCTGAGAAAGTGTTTCTGTCCTGCCTTCAGTTGTGTACTCTACACGATGAAATGCTTCATTGGTTTCGAGCAGTGGAGTGTTGTGTAAGGTAAGTTGTCACAGATCTTACAATTACATGCTCTAATTGTATTTAGTGGCTTTTGCATATTATATATTATAATAATAATATATTATATATTATATAATAATATTATATATTATAATAATAATATATTATATATTATATAACTCCAACATTTGAATATACTGGTATAATGTTTAGTGCCACTAGTCTGATCCTCTGTTTTATCTCCAGAATGTTGTGAACTTTCTTTTTTAGCTTATGAATTAGATTGCATCTTATGTATATTTTAATATGTCATAGAGGGGGCTGGAGTGATAACACAGTGGTAGGCATTTGCCTTGCACGCAGCTGACCCAGGGCAAACATGGATTTGATCCCCAGCATCCCATGTGGTCCCCCCAGCCAGGAGTGATTTCTCAGTGCAGAGCTAGTAGTTCCTGAGTGCTGCTGGGTGTGGCCAAAAACACAAAAAAATGCGGGGGCTCATGCCCCCGCGCGTACTTCATGTACTTCATGTAATCAGAATATTCCCTATTCTTATGTTATGTTTTCCGTATACAGAATGTTTATTTTGTATTCTCCCCTTTCCCACACCCCTACAAAGCTCTTTTTTACTCCTTAACTCTCTAACCCCCTCTCAAACATCACTAACCTAGTTTACTCTTTTTAACTTCAGTAGTGTACAATCCTAATCACAGTCCAAAGCTGTGCATTGTGTGTGACAACCCCAAACTGTTTCAAGATACATATAATGGACACGTATTTCTTTAGAATATTTTGTGTTTTTTCTCTGACATCTATAATTCTTACTAAATGTTGTCTTATACAGTGATGATTCTAACCACTTTTTATCTTCTCTTTTTGAGCTGTTTAACAAGGAATTTTGGTGGAAGAGTCCCCCAGTTTAATGCTTATGATTGAACCATGTCTTGGGAATCATTGTAATTGTTCTTATGGCCTCATATTCGCCAATAACACCATGTGGCATTGCTTCTTATTTGCATAGGCACATTAAAATGGGAAAATAGTATAAATACAAATAAGATCCTATCTAATAGAGATTGGAACACACAAATCTTGTAGTGCAAAGGGACCTTACACCCTGAACATTGACATAACGACCTGGCACAGACCTCAGAAGAAAGGGCATATTCCATTCTCCCCTGAACCAGGAAAGCCATCCACGAAACATCCAGGCTGGTCTATAACATCACCTGGAAGCGATCCTCTACCACGGAAGACCTACACTGCTCAGACTTCGACCTGCTCAAAAGAGACTTCCCTTAACACTGAGAAGACTTAACAACAACAACGACCTGCTTACAGGACAGGGCTCCCTGCGTTGCCCTTTGATTGTGAGGTGAAAGGAGAGGATGCTCCACATCCTGACTTCAATGTAAGATATGCAGATTCCAGGATCTTTAATACAGAAACATGATACCAACAACAGAGACTGTGTGAAAAATAAACGTGTGTTGGCACTACAGACAATGTATTGGATTGGACGATCTAGCTTGCCTGGAGCCTAGACTTCGTCTTGTGCCAAGAAACTTCAGGGGTCTGGTCTCTTTGTACTTAGGCCAACGTTATTTCTTTCCATGTCCCTCATATTTTGGTGGGCCTATGCAAACAACAATTGCCACTCTAACACCATTTTTACTGTGCTCCTTTGACTCTAATCCTTAAAAAGAACTCACTTAAAATTTGAGGTTAACTTAAGCTAATATGCATGTATATGGAAATGTAAGAAAATACTATGCCTGTAATGTTTAAGGAGTTACGTAAGTTTTATGGCTTTAGATTGCCTTGTGTACTGTTAAGAAATATTATAATGGGTTACAATCTGGGGACTTGAGGAACAAAGTAATTGTACATGGATTCTGTCTTATTTATCTTAATGTTCTTTGGCTGAAATTTCAAAGTTAAGATATCAGCAAGGGGACTTCTGAGAATTATGTTATGGGTGATTGTCCTTCCACTGTAACTTTACCTTGTCCTCTTTCTTTGCACCCTTGTTCTCATAATTAAAAATAAAAATTAAAAAAAAATAAAATAACAAAAAAAAAAAACCACAAAAAAATTTGTCATAGAATTTTTTCACTCATTCATTATTAAGCATTTATCAATATTAGTATAATTGCATAAGTATTATACTTTATTTTTTTTTAAGTTTTTGGTTTTTGGGCCACACCCGGCAGTGCTCGGGTTACTTCTGGCTGGCTGCTCAGAAATAGCTCCTGGCAGGCACGGGGGACCATATGGGATACCGGGATTCGAACCAACCACCTTTGGTCCTAAATAGGCTGCTTGCAAGGCAAACACCACTGTGCTATCTCTCCGGGCCCAAGTATTATACTTTAAAAAAAAAGGGTGTTGCTGTGATTGCAGGAGGAAATAGATTTTCCGTATTCAATTGTTTTGGTCCCTCATCCAGAAATCTCTTATTTTTCTACTATAAGGATAAAATCATAAAAGAGATATGGCTATCATTATTTCCATTACAGAAAGATTAGCAAAAAAACCAAACAAACAAGCAGTTAATAAGCAGGATGAAATTAGTGGCAACTAATTATATCTCACAAATACACTAGAAAAGTGAATAGAACCTTTATGGTGGATAATTTTAGTTCATGTTGATTAATGATCCCATTACTTCTCAAATTTTTATAATGAAGGGCCGGAGAGATAGCATGGAGATAAGGTGTTTGCCTTTCATCCAGAAGGACAGTGGTTCAAATCCCGGCATCTCATATGGTCCCCCGTGCCTGCCAGGGGCCATCTCTGAGCGTAGAGCCAGGAATGATACCTGAGTGCTGCCGAGTGTGACCCCAAAACCCCCCAAATTTTTATAATGAGGTTGCATTATCAATTTATAATAGTAAACATTTTAGTATAGCCCAAACTGGATATATATATATATGTACATATAGAAATATACACACTATTGGAGCCAGTGCAGCAATAGGGTATTTGCCTTTCACGCAGCTGATCTAGGATGGACCTCAGTTTGATACCTGGCGTCCCATATGGTCCCCCAAGCCAGGAGCGATTTCTGAGCACATAGCCAGGAGTAACCCCTGAGCATCATCTGTGTGGCCCAAAAAAAATTAAAAGAAATATACAAACTATTAAGAGAAGATAAGGAATGTTGGTGACAGAGCCATATCACAATTACATGCCTTGCATACAGCCTATCCGGTTTCTATTTCCAGCATTCAATTTGGTACCACCTGCCTGCCAGGAGTAATTTCTGAGCACGGGGCCTGGAGGAACCCCTGAGTGCTGCCAGGTGTGGCCCTAAAACTAAAAAAAAAAAAAAAAAAAAGAAAAAAAGGAATATTGGGTAGCCTTTTGGGGAGAGCGTGTATCTATATGTGTGCTTTTTTAGCCCCATTTTGGGTCATCATTTGTTTTCTAATACTGCCACATTTCTTCATCTCTTTTTTTGCTACATAGTGATATATAAGAATTTTATCAGTTCTGTGCTGCAAAAACCAAACATATTGTGCTTTCACAGGTTGCTTCATGTACGAAATGGAAATTGCAAATATCATTTGGGTGAAGAAACATTTAAGTTAGCTCAAACATATATGGAAAAACTCTCAAAACATGGTCAGCAAGCAAACAAAGCTGCACTCTATGGAGAACTCTGTGCCCTTCTGTTTGCAAAAAGTCACTATGATGAGGTGAGTGTTTCAAAGTGCATTTCATTCTGATGTGGCTAGTAATTATAAAACAGGATAAATAAGAATCATTTTTGTTATTTTCATATATTAGACTTGCTTAAAGGTGCATACATGTACAATCTAACTAAAAACTAGGTAGAAATATTGAGATAGTTTTTAAACAAATTTTTATTTCTTTGCTTTTAGGGGCACACCTGGTGGTAGCGCACAGGCACTTTGGTCAGGGATTAGTCCTGGAGGGGTTGAGGGACCATATGGGATGGTGGAGATTAAACTTTGGTTCTCTGTTTGTGAGACAAGAACCTTACCTTATTCTATCTCCCCAGCGAAACCTTATTTATAAATATCAAAGCATAAGAAACATGTAAACATGTTATTCTTATATTTTAGTTTGATCAAGTACTTTTTTTTTTTTTTTTTTTTTTTTTGGTTTTTGGGCCACACCCAGCGTTGCTCAGGGGTGACTCCTGGCTGTCTGCTCAGAAATAGCTCCTGGCAGGCACGGGGGACCATATGGGACACTGGGATTCGAACCAACCACCTTTGGTCCTGGATCGGCTGCTTGCAAGGCAAACGCCGCTGTGCTATCTCTCTGGGCCCTGATCAAGTACTTTTTCCTAATATTTGGAGAGGGCTGTTGGGAGCACAACTGACAGTGCTCAAGACTTATTCCTGACTCTTCCCTCAGATCACACCTGGTGGCACTTGGGGGATTATATGGGTACAGGGCATTAAATCTGGGTAAGCAAGCCTGCAAGGCAAACACCCTACCCGCTGTTCTCTTGGTTCAGCCCCATATATTAGATTTTTAAAATCTAAGCCACATATATTTATTTTATATTTCTACAAAATTGCTCCTAAATAAATTGTTCCTTAAAATGAGATGTAGAAGGAAGTTTATAGAAAAAAATTATTTTCTAGTGTCTTGTAATTTGTGTCCTTTCCCCACTGTTTCTTGTCAACCACATAATACTATATTGTTTCTTTTCAGCAGCTCTTACTATTCAAACTCGTTTTATTTTGCTTTTCCTTCTTCTTATCGAATAATCAGTAGGCATAGGATGCTTATGTGTTCTCTTCTCACACTAGAGATTTCAGTGCTAGCGCATTTTCTGATACTTACTCTATCTCAATTCCAATTTCTCCTAAAATTGTTCTTGTCTCGGGGGTGGAGAGATGGCTCAGGGGTAGAGTGTTTGCCTTGCAAGCAGCCAACCTAGGACCAATGGTGGTTCGAATCCCGGCATCCCATATGGTCCCGCAGTGCCTGCCAAGGGCGATTTCTGAGTGCAGAGCCAGGAATAACCCCTGAGCGCCATCCGGTGTAACCAAAAAAAAAAAAAAAACACGAAAAAAAAAATTGTACCTGTCTCATCGAACTCTTGTATCAATTAAATCCATTATGCACATAATTACTTAGAATAGTAGCTGGCACAAAGTAAACCTTTTATTAGATAGGTGGTTAAAAATGGGCCGGAAATAGCATGGAGGTGAGGCATTTGCTTTGTATGCAGAAGGTCAGTGGTTTGAATTCCGGCATCCCATATGGTCCCCTGAGCTTGCCAGGAGCGATTTCTGAGCCTAGAGCCAGGAGTAACTACCCCTGAGCGCTGCCGGATGTGACCCAAAAACAAAAAAAAACAAACAAAAAAAGATAGGTGGTTAAAAATGAAAAAGTATGTTCAAAGATGTGATTCAGTAGTAGAACATGTCTTGGATATGTGAGGTCTTCATTTGATCCCCAAGTTTTATGTAGCTTAAAGAAGGAGAAATGTTTTTCAAAGGAAAGAACACAGTATGCACAGAGACTCCTGAGTAAGAGAGAATCTGACTGATTTTCTGGATATTTCCCATATTCTTCCAAAATATAACAATACTTTGAAGAAAAAATAGCTCAGAGAAAAATTTAAGCATGAATATTTTATGTTCGTTTTTCTTATCTCAACTGTTTGAGGCCTTGCAGGAAAAATTTAGTTTTGTTAAATGTTGTCAATTTGATTTAACAGTTTTTGTTCTTCTGTAAATGTTTGAATTTTTTTAGGCATATAAATGGTGCATTGAAGCAATGAAAGAAATAACATCAGGCTTACCGGTTAAAGTTGTGGTGGATGTTTTAAGACAAGCTTCTAAGGTAAATTTGTTAAAAATTTAACAGGTTTTGTATTAGTTGGAGAAGAGTTAGCTTATCATAGATTCTACATATGACGATCATTTTTTTTAAATTTTGGTTTCTAATGTATCACATAGATTCTAATTTTCATATGCCCAGAAAGCTTACCAAATCATTTTATTTTGATCATTTGGTTCACCAAAGTATAGTTGGAAATAGCATGTTGGTGTTCTTCTCACTTGAATTAATTTTTCTCTTACACTTTAACTTTTTTTTTTTTTTTTTTTTTTTTTGGTTTTTGGGCCACACCCAGCAGTGCTCAGGGGTTACTCCTGGCTGTCTGCTCAGAAATAGCTCCTGGCAGGCACGGGGGACCATATGGGACACCGGGATTCGAACCAACCACCTTAGGTCCTGGATTGGCTGCTTGCAAGGCAAACACCGCTGTGCTATCTCTCCGGGCCCCACACTTTAACATTTAACCTGAGTTTCTTTTGCCAGAGTTGTGTGGAACTTGGTTGTCTTTCTCCTAATAGAAGGCTTAGTTCTCGGAAGATAGTTGAGTGAGTGGTAGAACACTTGCTGCAAAATTGTGAGAGCGTGGGTTTTATCCTTAGGGAGAAGAAAGGAGGGGGGAAGAGAAGGGAGGCCAGCCAAGTTAAATCGTTTTTCGTATTTTTTTCTGGGGTCACACCTGGCAGCGGTCAGAGGTTACTCCTAGCTCTACAGTCAGAAATTGCTCCTGGCAGGCTTGGGGGACCATATGGAATGCTGGGAATCGAATCAGGGTCCATCCTGGATTGTCCACATACAAGGCAAATGCCCTAATGCTGTGCTATAGCTCCGGCCCCCAGTTTTACTTTTTGTTTTGTTTTGTTTTGTTTTGTTTTGTTTTGTTTTGTTTTGTTTTGGGCCACACCCAGTGATGCTCAGGGTTACTTCTACTATGCGCTCAGAAATCGCTCCTGGCTTGGGGGACCATATGGGATGCCGGGGATCAAACCCAGGTTCGTCCTAGGTTGGCCATATGCAAGGCAAACGCCCTACTGCTGTACTACTGCTCTAGCTTCCAGTATTAATTTTTAAATATTTCTTTGTACTGGGGCTTTAAATTTTACTTTTTACGTATCGACACAGTTCTTCTAGTTTTGAATATTTTTATTTTGATTGGGTAGTATGTTCAGAGATTTCAGTTAGAAGATTTCAGCTTATAGCCAGAAAACCCCTGAGCGCCGCTGGGTATTACCCAAAAAATATAAATAAATAAACAAACAAACAAACAAATAAATAAATAAATAAAAGAAATAGTCTAGTTGTTTGACAGTGCAGTTTTAATATAGAAACAGGTTTTGGAATCAGTATATAAATATTTTTACTTTTGCACACTAGTTGAGAGTTTATAACAGTTTTTCACTTTCTTTAGGCTTGTGTTGTAAAACGTGAATTTAAGAAGGCAGAACAATTAATTAAACATGCAGTGTATTTGGCAAGGTAGGTGATTGTGAATTAAAAATGCTTTTTCAAGTTGTCTTTTTGCTTTATATTCTAATAGTTTTGTATCTTTTTTCTTAGGGATCATTTTGGATCTAAGCACCCAAAATATTCAGATACATTGCTAGATTATGGGTTCTACTTACTCAATGTAGATAATATCTGCCAGTCTGTTGCAATTTACCAGGTATGTTACTAGTAACTGTTTTGCTACAACCTAAATGAACTTTCTTCTTCTTTCCTCTTCAGATATGGCATACAGCTGTAATACCTAAAAGTTAATGTTTTAGAAACTAAGAACTATCCAATAGGTCGGACTTTCTAAATTATAGAACCTCATTTTCGAATTTTTCTACTTTTATTTACCCAGATAATTGTCTGCCTTTGTTGCTGATATAATACATCATTATAGCTTCCTTTGTAATAGCAGAAAATATTAGTAATTTTAGGCCTGAGTTATTCTCAGGTAAATTCCATCATCTAGATGAGATATCCTTAATTTCACAGATCAGTTAAGGACAGAATAATATTGACGAGATTTCTCAAGACATATTAATGTACTTTATTTTTAAGTTATATCCTTTTAAAGCAGGTTTAATCAGAAAAATCAGATCTGATAGGGGACTTCCGTATCTATTATAATTGGAATAAAGCAGGATTGTTCTTACTCAAATGAATGGGGTAGGATATATCTATATTTAAGTTTCTAAGATGCTTTCATTTAACTGGGTGATACTTTCTAAAAAAAAATGTTTACATGCTTCTTTCAGGCAGCCCTTGACATTCGGCAGTCAGTATTTGGTGGCAAAAATATCCATGTAGCAACTGCTCATGAAGACTTGGCCTATTCGTCTTATGTTCACCAGTATAGCTCTGGGAAATTTGACAATGCGCTGTAAGTTCCACATAAATATTAACTGAAGGATTAAGTGCCTTTTTATTACTTTGTTCTTTTTGTAATGTGTTTAATGTACTTTATGAATAAGTTATTTATTGGAGCTTTAAGGGGATGCCTAAAATATCTTTTAAGTCAGGACTGGAGCAATAGATAGCAGATATGGTGTGTGCCTTACATAAAAATCCAGGTTTAATTCCTTATGGTCCCGTGAGCACTGCCAGGGGTATTACACAAATGTAGGGTCAGGAAAAACTCTTGAGCATGTCTGGGTGTGGTCCCCAAAGCCAAAAATAAATAAATGGGGGCCGGAGAGATAGCATGGAGGTAAGGCATTTACCTTTCATGCAGAAGGTGATCGGTTCGAATCCCGGCGTCCCATATGGTCCCCCGTGCATGCCAGGAGCAATTTCTGAGCACGGAGCCAGGAAAAACCCCTGAGCATTGCCGGGTGTGACCCAAAAACCACACACACACACACAAAAAAAAAATAAATAAAAATAAATAAATAAATAAATGAATAAATGTTATCCAAGTCTTTTAAGATCATACCAGTTTAATGACAATAGAGAGAGGGAGGGTATCATGTATGTAAAGTTCTTAGGGATATAGCTTCCAGAAATATAGCTGGCACTGCTTGGAAACCATGTGGTGCCAGGTATCCAATCTGGGTCTAGTTTATACAAGGCATGTGATAGCACCACTGAACTGTCTCTGGGTCCAACCAGTATTTTCTTGAATAATAATTGAGAGGGGCAAGAGTGAAAGCACAGCAGTAGAGCATTTCCCTTGCACACGACTGACCCAGGACAGACCTGGGTTCAATCCCCAGCGTCCCATATAGTACCTCAAGCCAGGAGCGATTTCTGAGTGCATAGCCAGGAGTAACCCCTGAGCATCACCAAGTGTGGCCACACCCGTTTGATGCTCAGGAGTTACTCCTGGCTAAGCGCTCAGAAATTGCCTCTGGCTTGGGGGGACCTATGGGACGCCGGGGTATCGAACCGTGGTCCTTCCTTGGCTAGCGCTTGCAGGGCAGACACCTTACCTCTGGCACCACCTCGCTGGCCCCCCCAAAAATGTATTTAATTGAGAGATTTCCCCCAAGGAATCAGTAATATAATCATTAAATTACAAAAGGACATGTGACTTGTATAAATGCTCAGGAGTGGTGAAAGGGCCAGACATTACAATTTTAGTGCATGCCTTGCAGATGCAGATGGTCAACATTGCAACACACACTCTTTGGCCAAGGAAGTTGTGAGGTAAACTCTCACATGAGGCAGAGAGCAAGGCTCTACCTCTCCCTTTAGAGAAAGAGTAGACTGAGGAAGGGGATCTTTCCATTGGAGAAGAGATGACATGTAAACTTGTCCATATCAGTTTTAGCTCTTCTGTAAATGGAACAAGGTAACTCACAGGGGGATTTGAACTATAGATCTGTACTATTTATAACACAATGTAGACCCATTCTATGTTTAAATGTAGGCCTACAGAACTCCTGAATCATTAAGCCTAAATGATTAAAGGGTTGGCAAACTATGGCGTGTAAGCAAAATAAAGTTCTACTGAAACGCAGCAGTATTTGCTCACTCATATATAGTCTATTATTGCTTTCACAGTGCAGTAGCAGAGTTGAGAATGTATGGTGTACAAAACCTAAAGTGTTTATTCTCTGACCTGACTCTATAGATAAAACCCTGCTGATTCTGGGGAAGAAAAAAAAAAAAAAAGGTGGGGGGATTGGTGAGAAAATTAAAGGCAAGAAAAGCAGATTTAAAATAAACCTACTGAGGGGCCATATGTACAGCAGGTAGGGTGCTTGCTTTGCATCTAGCCTACCTGGGTTGGATTCCAGCAACCCATATCATTCCCCAAACCCCACCAGGATTGACTTCTGAGTACAGAACTAGAGTAACTCTTGAGCATTGTCAGGTGTGGCCCAAAACAAACAAAAAACTGAGGAATCCAGAGCTATCTAATCCAATGGTAGAGACATTCTTCATATGGTATAAAGCCCTAGGTTCAGTCCTGACCACCCCTGCACATATATGTGCACACACCCTTAAATAATATTTGCTACAGATAAATGAGCCTTAAAATCGGTGTTTCCATGGTAGACACACTTGCACGCAGCTGATTCAGGACGGATGGTGGTTCGAATCCCAGTATACTATATAATATACACCTCCCACCCCCACCCCCGGTGCCTGCCAGGAGCAATTTCTGAGTGCAGAGCCAGGAGTAACCCCTTAGCACCACTGGGTGTGACCCCAAAATTAAAGTTAAAAAAAAAAGTGTCCAGGGCTGAGAAAATAACTTAAAGAACTGGAACATTTGCTTCACATGCTGGAGCTCCAGGTTCTGTCACTTGTCAGGTTCTGTCACTGACACCTCACAATCCCTTGAATATAGCGCGTGCGTGCGTGCGTGCGTGCGTGCGTGCGTGCGTGTGTGTGTGTGTGTGTGTGTGTGTGTGTGTGTGTATTTTCAGGGAAAAGTATCCCCTGAGAAAGGAAATAAGGACAGGAGTCATAGTGAGACCATGCTACTGGTCCTCTGTATGGCAAAATGGGGGAGAATGACTGGAGAAAAAGATGGTACTGCTGAGAATTTTGAGAGAGGAGGCCAGAGACAATTGTATGTAACAACTTTATCTTTTATCCTGAGGAAGATGGGAATCTATTGGGTGTTAAAAGCTAGGGATCAGGGGCCGGAGAGATAGCATGGAGGTAAGGCGCTTGCCTTTCATGCAGAAGGTCATCAGTTCAAATCCCGGCGTCCCATATGGTCCCCCGTGCCTGCCAGGAGCAATTTCTGAGCATGGAGCCAGGAATAACCCCTGAGCACTGCCAGGTGTGACCCAAAAACCACAAAAAAAAAAAAAAAAAAAAAAAGCTAGGGATCAAAGAAGGTAAGGGGCTCTCCTTCATACAGCTGACCTGTTCAATCCCCAGTATCCCAACTCTCAATGCCCCAGTCCCTCAAGTCCTCTAGGAGTGATTCCTGAGATGAGAGCCAGGAGAAACCCTTGAGTACTTCCAGGTGTAACCCAAAAATACCCAAAAAATAATCAGGAAAGTAGAGCATACAGATAGGGAACTTACCTTGCAGGAAGCAAACCCAGGCACCAAAAAAGGTCTCCTGAGCACTGCCAGTTTGATCCAAAAACCAAATAAGTAAATAATTTAAGTCTGTAACGAATTGAAAATTAGGGGCCAGAGATAGCCTGGGAGGTAAGGCGTTTGTCTTTCATGCAGAAGGTCGGTGGTTCAAATCCCAGCATCCCATATGGTCCCCTGAGCCTGCCAGGAGTGATTTCTTTTTTTTTTGTTTGGGTTTTTTTTTTGTTTGTTTGTTTGTTTTTGGGTCACACCCGGCAGTGCTCAGGGTTACTCCTGGCTCCATGCTCAGAAATCATTCCTGGCAAGCTTGGGGGACCATATGGGGCGCCGGAATTCGAACCTATGACCTTCTGCATGAAAGGCAAACGCCTTACCTCCATGCTATCTCTCAGCCCCTCCAGGAGTGATTTCTGAGCATAGAGCCGGGAGGAACTGCTGATCGCTGCCGTGTGTGACCCAAAAACCAAAACCAACAAACAAACAAAACCCCAGAAAACACAAATTGGAAATTAAACAAAACCTAATCTTTTACCCTGACCCAGGAACAAGGGGAGGGGAGAGTGAGAACAATGTATCAATGTATCATTTTATTCCAAGTCTGGCTCTACTCTGGACTCTACCGAGGGCCAGCTGTAAGAACTTTTTTTTCTTCAATACCCAGAGATTCTTGTCAGGTTGTATCCAGGTCTAATTCCCAGGGCGTGACCAGGTCCAATTACCCTTACAAGAGTTTAACTTGTATAAATATACCATGATTTTAGAATTTATATTAATATTACAAATTTTATGTAGTGGTTTTAATGCATACATTTTTGTAATTTTAAAGAAATGCCAGGTCATATCTATCTGTATTGCAGATTTCATGCAGAAAGAGCTATTGGTATCATTACTCACATCCTACCTGAAGATCATCTTCTTTTGGCTTCTTCAAAGAGGGTGAAAGGTACCCTTTGCAATCAAGTCTCTTATATATTTAAACTGATGATAGTATGAATCAGGGATATTTATTTTCTCAAGGGGTGGTGGCCAGATTACTAAAATAGCCTACTCCTAATGGTAAATATTTGCCTGCAGTTCTATTACAAATGTATAATGCGGGTCGGTGTGTGCACAGTTGACCTGGCTTTGATCCCCAGCACCCCTTATCAATGCCCAAGCATGGCCAGAAGTAGGCCCTGAACACCGTCAGGAAAAATAATTTTCTAATGGGTCTTAATAAAAAATCATTTCTATCATGTTAATTAGAATTTTAAATTTTTGTTTTCCTTTCTGCATATTGAGGGAAGGATGGTTGTATAACAATCAATCATTGTACAGTAACGTGTGTACAAACTAACAATGGGTTTTCTTATAGTTTTAGTTCCTAGTACAGTATTCTGAAACTTGAGTACATAGTTAATTACACCTGATGTTCAAGGCTTGCCACTGATGTAGCTCAGCAATAGAGCAGTTATAGCTTCACAAAAATATAATGTTGTAAGGCTCATCTTCCGTTTCTTATTTTAACGTTTCTTCTAAACATAACTTAAGTCCCTTCTGTTGAAGGCATGTATTTTGCCAACCTGATTGGGTCATTTATATTCTAATTTCATGCATGTTGGATTTATTTCACCCTAATTCTAGAACTGGCTCTTTCCTCCTCTAGGTTTGCATTTTTTAAAGTTACACAATGCATGATTAATGTCAAAAATTAAAAGTTAGATAGAAAAGAGAAAATATTAAGTCACCTGCAATACTACAATCCAGAATCAACATTTTGGTGAATATTTTTTAGACTTTTCTTTCTTCAAATAATTGAATATATTTTTTTAAAATAATCTACTTTATCACTTATTCTGCCATGAACACATTACCCATGTCAATACATGTAGGTATATATCCTTTTTAGTGTTTTTTAATCTCAACTCTATTTTACCATTTACTCTTTTACAATGCATGAACTTATTCTTTATACACTTGGACAATTTTTCTAGGAAAAAAATATTTGGTAAAGGAATTCAAAGTTTCACAGCTTGAAAAAAGTTGTCTTTTCCTTCTTGTCTTCTATCTGCTTTATGAAATAAGCTTACTGACTATATAATTATCTTATAAGATAGATTCTGTACAGTGGGCCAGAGTGATGGTACAGCAGTAAGGCTTGCATGCGGCCAACCTGGGATAGACCCGGCTTCAATCCCCCAACATCCCATATGGTCCCCTGAGCCTGCCAGGAGTAACCCCTGAACACTACTGGGTGTGGCCCACCCCCCCCCCAAAAAAAGATTCTGTACAGTAATTCTATGTATGCCATTATTTTTCTTACATTTGAATTCATTATACTGTACAAAATAGAATGTGACCCCCCAGTGTATTTTCCTTTATTAAAGTGGAATACTTTGATCTTTTCAAGTTCTTAATCATAATCATTTCTAAATACATTGTACATTTATAGTTTAAATTTAAATTATTCTTTTTTGCTTTGGTAGACCTTTCAGAAATGTGCTAATTCTGTCCATTTTTTTCCAGCACTTATTTTAGAGGAGATTGCTATTGACTGTCACAATAAAGAAACTGAACAGAGACTGCTTCAGGAAGCTCATGATTTGCACCTGTCTTCACTCCAACTAGCTAAAAAAGCTTTTGGGGAATTTAATGTACAGACTGCAAAACACTATGGAAACCTTGGAAGACTTTATCAGTCAATGAGAAAATTTAAGGTAGAGACATGTTTACATTTGGGGGGGGCATACTGGGAAGTCCTAAAATCTATTATCCCTCAATTGACATGACTTTAGTTTGTTAAAATTGTCAAGGATACAGGGACTGGGGGTGTAGCTCAAAGTGATGGAGCATTGAACTCAACTGCTGCAGACCTTCATAATCCAGCACACAGACCAAATATCGAAGGGAGCACATGTAGGAGTGATCCCTATCTTTACAAAAAATGAAGTACACTGTGTAAATTAACATTCTTAAACTATTTTTTTATACAGTTCTTTAAATTCTGGAGCACAAGTCTAACTGATAAAATTTGGTTGCAATGGGCTCAGTGGGGACAAAACTTTTGTTTGTTTTGGGGCCATTTCTAGCAACACTCAGGTTACTCCTGACTTTGCACTAAGAAATTATTGCTGGCAGGCTTGGGGGACCATATGGGGTTCTAAGGATCAAACCTAGATAGGTTTGATGCAAGACAAATTCCCTACCCATGTGGTTTTGCTCCAAACCCCATAAATATTTTTTTCTAGTACCTTTGACCATCTGTATATCTTCTTTGAGAAAGTATCTCCAATCTTTCTCCCCATTTTTCTCATGGTATTCTAACAACTTAAGTACTGTCAAGTTTTGTCTTATATTTTGGAGTGGTGAAGTGAGTGGGACTCTTTCAAACAGTGCTGAGGTGACCCTGGGGCCCTTTCAGTGATTCTGTGCAAGACCTGAGGATGCTGTCTTCTTCAGACCTTACAGTGCTGGGTTTACAGAAGCCACCTGGGATATCTCTGTGATGCCAAAAATTGAACCCAGTTTGGGCATATATGCTGTACTATCTCCCAGCTCCTCTTTTGTTCTGTTTGTCTTTTGGCTATACCTAGCTGTGATCAGGGCTTATTCCTAAATTTAGGGATCACTCTGGCCACGCATGGGGAACTGTAGGAATTGTCAGGGATTAAACCTGGGTCAGCTGCATGCCAGGCAAATGCTCTTCTTGCTGTATTTTCTTATCTTTTTTCTCATTTTGGAATAGAATGATATTACTAACATCTACTTTCTCCAAAACCCATTATACTTTCCAAAGGCATCTTTTGGAGTTACATAGCATGTCCTTTATTTTATGTCATTTATAAAATGTCCTTAACATTTAGAAGAAACTCTCATTGTTTTGGAATTGTCAACATAAGAGAAAAAATTAATAGTTGATATGACTTATTTTTTCAGGAAGCTGAAGAAATGCACATCAAAGCAATTCAGATTAAAGAGCAACTTCTTGGTCAAGAAGATTATGAAGTAGCCCTTTCAGTAGGACATCTGGCTTCTTTATATAATTATGATATGAATCAATATGAAAATGCTGAAAAAACTTTACTTGCGAATCTATAGCAATCGGTATGTTTTAAAAATATTTTCTTCTTTGGAGATAACATGTTAATGTTTCTTACATATTGCATTGACAGTATATATCGAAAGTGCTACTACTAAGATTAAAATGAGTTTAGAGTTGCAAACAGTATCCATATCTACTCAAAATTATCTGGATCATTTTACTAAAGTTGATTTATGTTGAAGCTGGCGATAAGAAATAAAGACTGGGGCTGGAGAGATAGCATGGAGGTAAGGTAACTTCAAATCCCGGCATCCCATATGGTCCTCGAGGCTGCCAGGAGCAATTTCTGAGTGTAGAGACCGGAGGAACCCCTGAGCGCTGTGACCCATAAACCAAATAAATAAAAAATATGGGCAAAAGAAAAAAAACCTTGGGATAATGGTGGAGAGGGACCTTGATACTTTTGAAGGATGTGATGTAGCAGTACTATAACTATAAAATAATACTTTGTTTTTTATTTTGAGGCCACACTGACGGTACTCAGGAGTAACTCCTGAAGTGGGGGATCATATGGGATGCTGGGGATTGAACTCTGATCAGCCACTTGCAAGACAAATGCCCTTTCTCCCCTCACTCCCTCACTTCAAACCCCAGTTTTATATAAGAAATACAGTGTCAGGTATAGACAAAATAGTCACTTTAGACTGGTGTACAAGCCCCATTGCTCAGTTCCCCTTCCCTCCTCTATCACTCAACCATCAAAAAGCAGGGTACCTTTTTTTTTTTGGTTTTTGGTTTTGGTTTTTGGGCCACACTTGGTAAACTCTCGGGTTATTCCTAGCTATGCACTCAGAACATCGTTCCTGGTGTGGGGGGACCAGATGGGAACGCTGGGATAGAACTGAGGTTTTGTCCTGATATTTAGTTGTATGGAGAGCACTTTGTTTATCTTTGGGTGATGAGGGAGACTTTTCCAGTATTACCTACCAAGCAGTACTCAGGGCCTTTACTTTTTTTTTTTTTTTTTTTTTTTCGGGCCACACCCGTTTTGATGCTCAGGGGTTACTCCCTGGCTACGGGCTCAGAAATTTCCCCCTGGCTTGGGGACTATGTGGGACTCGGGGTGATCGAACCGTGTTTCTTTCCTTGCCTAGCGCTTGCAAGGCAGACACCTTACCTCTAATGCCACCTCACCCGGCCCCAGTGCCTTTTCATTGTTGTGGGTGAAACTTCATAGGCTGGGGCCTGAAGATGTGTTGTTAGGATCTAGCAGTACTGTCAGGGTCCTGAAGTACTGGTAACCACCAGGACCGTGCACATTGGGGCTAGATAATCATGGAGGTTATGGGGTGGCAGGTTGATCATGCAGTGTCAGGAATTAAAACCAGCATCAGGTGTGTTTTCATAACTCTGTGCTATCTCTTGGGCCCTATACATTTTAGTTTTTTATAAGAAATCTTTCCTTGGGCTAGAGAGATACTACAAGTGGTAAAGTACTTTGCCTTGCATGCACCTGCTCAGTCCCAAAACCACATATAATCCCCGAGGCCCCACGAGGAATGATCCTGAGCACAGAGCAGAGTCAGAAGTTAGCCCCAAGCACTTCCAAGTATAGCCCAAAAACCAATAAGAAAAGCCTTTTCTCGGGCCAGCAGTCAGTGTGCTTTCTCTATATGCACTGGGTGAACAAGTTCAGACCCCTTCAACTCCTGGGACATAGAACTATGCTGGCTACCAGTGGTACTCTTGTCACTTAAGTGAAAAATTTGGCATTTCTGTGGCATATTTTTTTTTTAAACTTAAATCTGGGCCAGAGAGATAGCATCGGGGGGGGTAGGACATTTGCCTTGCATGCAGAAGGGACAGTAGTTCGATCCTGGCATCCCATTATGGTCCCCCAAGCCTGCCAGGAACAATTTCTGAGGCATAGAGCCAGGAGTAACCTCTGAGCTCTGCCGGGTGTGACTCTAAAACAAAAACAAACCAAAAAATATATATACACATATTTTATATCAGGGCCCGGAGCAGAGGTGCACTAGCCTAGGACAGACCACACGGTTCAATCCCCCAGAGTCCTATATGGTCCACCCAAGCCAGGAGTGATTTCTAAGCACATAGCCAAGAGTAACCGTCTGAGTGTCACTGACTGTGCCTCAAAATCCAAAAAAAAAAATAAAATGTCTACAATATATGAATATCAGTCCATAACTTCATAGAGAACTGAGTATTAACCTCTCTACTTGAACTCATAGTTTGATATAAAAGTACCATTTCTGATTAGAACCATTCTTCTATTTGTCTTATTGGTGGGCTATACCTGGTGGTGTGTGGGGCTACTCCTTAGTTCTCTGCTCAGGAGTCAATTCCCAGCAATGGACCATGCATGCCAAAGATACAGAAGCAAAGTATGCACTCTAGACTCTTGAATCATCTCCGAGTCCCATATATTTTCACTTTAATAAGTGAAATTTTTATTTTACTGAGTAATGCAGTGACGAATGTTCATCATGCAATACAGGGGTCTCAAACTCAATTTACCTGGGGAACCGCAGGAGGCAAATTCGGGGTGATCCTTGAGTGCAAAGTCAGTAGTAAGCCTTGAACATTGGTGGGTGTGACCCAAACAACTAAAAACAAAACAAAAAAGATTCCTCTAGAGCAGGGCCACAAAAATGTCGTCATGGAGGGCCACGAGTTTGAGACCCCAGGATCTAATGCTTAATGGATTGCACAAAAGAAAAAGGTTTTCAAGTCTTAGATATAGCTAATGAGTGGGACTGAATTAGGAAGCACTGCTAGAGGACTTTGAATGATTTATTTAAATAAAATGAAACCAAACCAATTGTACTCAGGAATTAAACTTACGGTGCTGGAGTGGTAAACACAGCAATAGGGTATTTGCCTTGCATGTGACTAAACTCAGGACAGACCTGGGTTCAATTCCTGGCATCCCATATGGTTCCCAAAGCCTGCCAGGAGCAATTTCTGAGTGCAGAGCCAGGAGTAACCCCTGAATGCTGCCAGGTATGGCACAAAAACAAAAACAAAAACAAGAATTAAACTTTACAGAAATCACTTGTTGCATTATTTGAGCTTTCTCTTTTTTTGGTTACTTCCAGGGAAGAAACTTTTTGGTGAAGGCTACAGTGGACCTAGAAATATGACTACCGAGGGTCTCATTAAACTTTACAAACTCTATTGGGAATTACGAGAAAGTGTGTTGAATATCACAATGTTCTGTCTAACTGGAACCGGTTGCGAGATCGGCAGTATTCAGTGACCGATGCTCTTTGAAGATGTCCACACCAGCCCACAATTCCACTGAAGAAGTGGTGCAGTCCTTCCTAATTTCTCAGAATGTTGAGGGACCCGAGCTGCTGAGGAGGACCTCAGCTAAACTAATTTACTTTTTCCCAGATTCCAGGTAATTCATACTGTGAAATCAAAACCATGTTGTTTTGGGGGGGGCTGTGAATTTGCATTGAAACACTGGTCCAGTCCATTGGTCCCTATTTGGGTGATCCCCTAACTTGAGAGTATCCGTAGGAATAAGCATATATTCAGTTATATTCAGCATGTATCGCATGTATAAGTAGTCTGGCCCATATTTTCAACCTAGTAGAACAAACAACAGAAAATCCTTTTTTCTTGTTTTAAAAAATTCATTTTGCAGAAGCCCTGAAAGAAGAATCCCCTAAATAAAACTATTTAAGAGTTTAAAGAGTTGCATTCTTATTATGTAAGGGATGACTTTAACATATTTTTAACAGAAATTCTTCCATGTGGAGGTATTTCAATATTGTATTGTAAAAGACATTTTCTGGGGAAAATCTTTGTATACAGTTTAGAAAAGTTCACACAAGCACTAACAGAAAAGGGACATCCTCTCCTGACTTAGAAGTGGACCATCTATATTCCCCAGAAGGGAACACAGCTACATCTGTGCTGTGTTTCAAGGGAAGAGCTATCAGTTCATCTAAACTGGACCAGTGTTGATCTGTAAGTAAGAGGAAAAGCTGATAGACCAGCAATTTCAATGCTTTGAATGAGTTATTGTTGTTTTTCTTGGTGGGAGGGATTATTATTTTGGTTGGTTTTTGGTTTTGCTTTGTTTTGTTTTTATTCCTTTGTTTTGGTACAACAATGCAAGATGCCTCTGGTGGCATTTGCTAACCAGGACCAGGAGGATCTAAAAAGGACCAGCCTAATGTTAGAAAGGGGTTAGTCATTTGGACCAGAGGCCTGTGTAGATCATCATGTTAGCCCCTACATAGTAGTTTTATTAGAAATTATTTCATTTAGATGTATAATGGAAAAGTGATGATGCAGAAATTATATTCATTTAATAGATAGTAAATTAGGAAATTTGGCAATTTCTGTGGCCATATCTTTGTTACCATAGATGGCAGTGCCATAGTAAGTGTATGATACCTGCTGCAGCCAACAGCCTCATTTTCAACCTATCCCCAATCAACACAGTTACCAAGTAGATGGCTCTCAGTCAGGAAATAGCTTGTGTGGGGATGGGAATTTCAGATTCCTGTGTGGTTTGTGGGTACTAATGATAAAGTGAATGCCCCAAATAAGCAGAATTTCTTAGAAACCCTTCATTTTTGTAGCAAAGGCAGAACAACTAGGTCATTTTATTGAAATTTAATTGAATGGAAAAGTCCCTAATGATAAACCTATCACACTAACTTTGATTAAGCCAGTCAGGTTCTTTTAAAGTTGAGGTAATGTTCAAATTTGAGAGGGTTAGGATATGTAGCAGTGGAAGAAAAATAAAGGTCTTTTTTGCTCTTACCCTCAATTCTTATTATAGCGGCCTATTTGGTGCCTCTGTAGTTAAGAATCAGGGTTCCCTCACCCCTTATTTTCAAGGGTTATGACTAGGCTGTTAGAGGTGTTGCTCCTGCTTAATGCTCTTGGAGCAACATGGGGGAGAGTGAATGTGTGTTAAATTATCTTACTTTGTTTATAACATGTTGGGATGGAGGGAGAAAATTCACCTGTCAATATTGGATACAGGAAATGGGAATTTCAAATGAGTTTTATTTTAAATATTTCTTAAAAATTTTTTCAAATACAACCTTTTGTTTTTGTTTTTGTTTTTGGGCCACACCTGGCGATGCTCAGGGGTTACTCCTGTCTGTCTGCTCAGAAATAGCTCCTGGCAGGCACGGGGGACCATATGGGACACCGGGATTCGAACCAACCACCTTTGGTCCTGGATCAGCTGCTTGCAAGGCAAATGCCGCTGTGCTATCTCTCCGGGCCCCAAATACAACCTTTAAAAAAATTTATTTGCAATCTGGTTAGTTATAAACCATTGTTTGCTAAGTTTAAAAATGGGATAAAATAGTGATGGTACCTAAAGACAAAACAAGCTTAGAGCTGTGATTTTGAAACCTGGGTTTATGCCATAAATTAGATTTTTTTTTTCTTTCTAAATCTTAGAAGAGCATACTTGCACACCTCCTATGTCTCCCAGTTAGTTTCAGTCTAATGCCAAAAGGCACCTCTTTATTAATTACCAAATAGTCTGTGTGACCAAGGACTAATATTTTAAGTTACTTAGCTCTATCCTCATGGGCCTATATATATATATAATACCTCCAAAGATATTTTCAGGGTAGGCTTTGTATACTTTTGTCAGTTAGAGTCCTGTGGTATGTTTGTGGTATAGGAATGTCATGGTAAAAATGAATTGTTTTTTTCAATAAATATTTTGAAACTTATGTTTCCATATGAAGTTTTTTTTATCTTTTTTTTGTATATGTGTGTGTGTGTGTGTTTGTGTGTGCACATAAGACATTTCCTAGGATAAAACCAAGCAAATGACTTTAAGGCCTGTCCTCTAATTCAGTTTGTATTCAACTTAGCTCACAGTCAGTACTAAAATAACATATTTAGGATCATGAGGCAGTTAAAAAAATTGATAATCTTCCCTCATTACCATTAATTTACTTTTCTATAATCCATACACTTGGATTCAAAGCTAACACTAGGTTGAGAAAAGAAATTGCCAGTTTCTGTTAGTGATAAGTTTTTAAAATAATGCTATTTCTAGTTCTAATGGAAAATAATACCAGTAAAATTTTAAATACGAAATTTATTTAGTAGTGATATTTATGGTAAGTTAAGTGAATGTCACCATGATTTTATGGTATTAGAAAAAAGAAATCTCATAGGAAAGAATGAAATTTACCTCATAATAGCCATTAGCTTGCACAAAATATTCACCTAAAGTGGGATAGTGTGTAAGAAAGCCCACACCAATTTATAGAATTTTCTGAAATCTTAGCAAAGTAATGTTAAATAAGAGGGCTATAAGCCTTTCCCTTTTCTAAGTTTTATTTTTTTTCTTTTTTTTTTTTTTTTTTTTTTTTTGGTTTTTGGGCCACACCAGTAACGCTCAGGGTTACTCCTGGCTATGTGCTCAGAAGTTGCTCCTGGCTTGGGGGACCATATGGGACACGGGGGATCGAACCGCGGTCCGTCCAAGGTTAGCGCAGGCAAGGCAGGCACCTTACCTTTAGCGCCACCGCCCGGCCCTATTTTTTCCTTCTTACCCCATCTTTTTTCCTAACATATGGTGCTACTCAAAGTGGGTGCATCAGGGAATTGTTAGAACTCTCACGAGCCATACACATAACATGGCCAGTCACTCCTGCATTGAGTTAGAGTGCTGATTGATGAGTTCTTAGGGATCTGGGAAGCCAACCTTGCCTAGAACATTAGGACTCTATTTGGTTAAAAATGAGATGATTCTTTGTAGTACCTCCTGTACAAGTGTGCTTTCATTTGTGAAAATAAAAGATGTGACAACAGTCTATTCCTAGCCTGTTGGGAAGGGGTCATACTTGTGTCTTTATAAATAATGGATGCTGTTTGGCTACTTAGAGTATAAACAAAATGCTGAACAGTAAACACATGCCTAAAAATACCTTTTAGGCTTTGACCATACTTTACAAATTGAAATAATGGTTTGCTGGATAGCAGTTATTAAACTGCTAGTCTTTTTGTAATTTTTGGCCCAGATTTTGTAACCTTGCTGCTTCCAAGCTGTTGTGTGCCCCCCTCCCCACCCCTTGGCAAAGTTACTACTGGAAAGAAATATTTATGAGTAAACTTTTAGAGTTTTATTTTGCTTTAAAATTTAATGTTTGTCTCACCTTGGTTTTTTGAGAACCTTTGTTCTTGATAGGAAATTTTTTGGTCCTTTTTCTTTTAGTCTGTTCTGTGGATTAATCTCCAACTTGAACACTAATAGTTGTATTGCCCACAAATCTCAGGAATGTTTTAGGCAGAAAACTGGTCTTAGCCTGTTGGTGATCTGAAGGACTGTGCTTTAAGATTAATTAAATAATCCTTTAATTTCAGTTCTAGGTAACTATAGCATGAGTGGCCTTGGTGAGTTTGTTGAAGTGCACATTTTTTTCAAAAGTAAAATTTAAGATTAAAAATATATGCTCTATATAAATATCTAGAAACTTGGTTATGGTGCACAAGTTCAGTGTTGGGTCAGTCAATAACTGTTGCAGGTACCATTTGTGTAACATTAACTCATTTTTGTATATTCCTTCTATGGGATATGTTGCCATGGTAACTAAAACTTCTAATTTTGTTCTACTTTTATGATGTGAATGAATGCTACATTTTATTAAATATTACCAGGTCAGTACTATTTTTATACTTTATTAAGAAACTGGGGGTTTTAATTTAATAGACTCAAAAGAGAAAGCTCTAAATGAAACAAACAAAAAAACAAATCAGTAACAGCTCTACGTAAAAATCCCCACTAATAGTGCCATAGTAATTTCTATATAAATATCTAAGTTCATTGATAGATTTTTTGAAGACAGTTCTTCATTGTGTCAGAATGACCTTTCCTGTCATCTTTATCACCAACGTGTAGTACCCACCATTACTTGTAACCATTAAGCCATTATGTTTGTAACCAACATTGTGATATATATACTGTACTTGTATTGCTAAAAATGAATTATTGACCGAATAAATAATAGTGTTCCTGCAATCAAATGTATCTGTGTTCATTTTGATTGTAGTTGTTTGGGGCATGAGCTTGAAACTATTTTGGAATTGCAGAGTATTTTAGAGAGCAGTGCAAGAATCCATTTGGACTAAAACCAAGTTTCTCTTGTCAAGAAAAGTGAGATAAGTGGTAGGGAATGGACATAGCTATAGCAGCTGCATATGGGGCTCTGGAAAATACTTTGGAAATGACAAAGCACAAGAGTTATTAAGGGGCTTGGGTTTGTTTGTTTGTTTTTTAATCCCTACCCCGGCTTATCCCCAGCATGCTAAATGGTCTCTGAGCCCACCAGGAATTTTTTTATTTTGTTTTTGGGCCACACCCGGCTGTGCTCAGTGGTTACTCCTGGCTCTGCACTTAGAAATCACTCCTGGTTGGGCCGGGCGGTGGCGCTAAAGGTAAGGTGCCTGCCTTGCCTGCGCTAGCCTTGGACGGACCGCGGTTCGATCCCCCGGTGTCCCATATGGTCCCCCAAGCCAGGAGCAACTTCTGAGCACATAGCCAGAAGTAACCCCTGAGCGTTACCCGGTGTGGCCCAAAAAACAAACAAAAAAAAAAATGAAAGAAATCACTCCTGGTAGGCTCAGGAGGCCATATGGAATGCTGAGAATTGAGTCCAAGTTCATCCTTGGTCTACCTCGTGCAAGGCAAATGCCCTGCTGCTGTGCCACCAGAAATTCTTGAGTGCTGAAAATGGTAAGAAATTCTGCTGACAAGAGAAAACTAGATGTGGATTGGGCATCAACTTAACTATAGAATTTGAGTTATTATAAGCCTTTTGGTCTTTACATTTTTATATGAATGGTTGAATCAACTTGAATCTTTAAAAAAAATTTACATAGGGGCCAGAGCAGTGAGTGGTGCAAACGGTAGGGCGTTTGCGTTGCATGCGCTAACCTAGGACGGACCTTGGTTCGATCCCCCGGCATCCCATATGGTCCCCCAAGCAATTTCTGAGCACATAGCCAGGAGTGACTGCTGGTGTCACTGGGTGTGGCCCAAAAAGAAAAAATAAAATTTACGTAGACAGGGGTCTCAAACCTGGGGGCCGCAGGAGGCAAAGTCGGGGTGAGGCAGGGCTGCATAAGGGATTTCGCTTACCGAATATTCGCAATAAAAAATCGCATTAGTAAGAAAAAAAATCGAATGAAACTGCTCGGGGTATGCGAATGTTTAATGAGATTTTTTTCTTACTAATGTGATTTTTATTGCGATTATTCGGTAAGCGAACGTAAATTTATTTAATAAGTGCACAACTTTGTATGATGGAAAGTTTTCACTTTGTAATTTATACACATCTGTTTATAAATTTGAGGCCAACTTAAATTATTCCGTAGCCAGCATTAGCCAGATGCAGAAAAAAATTGGAGCCCTGATGCATTATTGGGTTACAAAATCTGCTTTGCAAAGCATTATTCCTCAAAAAAATTAAATACATTAAACTTACCAGGACCATATAAACGCTTTGAAGCCAGAGTGTGTGCTTTGTATGCAAAAGGCCTGGATTCAATCCCTGTTACTTCATTATCTTCCATTGGAACAAGCACCAAGCCATTAAAACTTCTGAGTACCACCTGGTACTCAGGGCACAAAAATACACCAAAAAAAAAAAAAGATTTACTGGACTGTGCTGATAACATGAGGAATAAAAATAACATTCCTAGCCTAGGCAAGACTTTGAGTTTGAGCCACTGATCTCCAGCACCATATTGCACAACCAACTGTGGTGGCCCTTGTGGCACCCAGACCAGACCTAAGCAGCACTAGTAGTAGATTAGGGGCTACTAGATGTGACCCCTATTTAAAAAATTTTTTAAAAAATAAAAAATAAAAACCACATAACCTAGCTATTCTTCTAGGCTTATTTATATTAAAAAGGATTGAAGTCAGTCAGCCTAACAGTAAAGCACATTCCTCACAGCATGAAACCTGGCTTCAATCCCCAACTCCGCAACCTGGGGGAAAAATTGTGAGCCAGAGTGATAGCACATCGGGTAGGGCATTTGCCTTGCACATTGCTGACCTGGGTTTGATCCCCAGCTCCTCTATGGTACCCCCTTAGCCTGTCAGGAGTGATTTCTTGTTTTATTTTGGGGGGATCACACCTGTTGATGCTCAGAAGCTACTCCTGGCTATGTGCTCAGAAATCACTCCTGGCTTGGGGGGACCATATGGGACGCCGAGGGATCGAACCGCGGTCCGTCCTAGGCTAGCACTTACAAGGTGGACACCTTACCTCAAGCAGCACTGCTCCGGCCTGTCAGGTTTGATTTCTGAGTGCAGAGCCAGAAGTAACTCCTGAGCGCTGCCAGGTAGTGGCCCCAAAACAAAAACAAAATGATTGCATTCAGGCTGAGGCTGTAGTGCTAAGTGGTATGGTACTTTACTTGCATATGTGAAGCCCTGGGTTCAATTCCCAGTTCCAAAATAAGCTCCACGATTCATCCCTATCCTTGTTCCCTGGCAATGGAGCAAAAGCAGGAAGAAAGGAAAGATGGCAGCATCTCAAACACATTTATACTTTGTTGTTTGAAGTAGCATTATTCATATTAGCCAAAAGGTGGGAGCAATCAGAAAATCCAGTTAAGGAGGAATATGATGTATACATACAATGAAATATTATTCAGCCTTAAAAATTAATGTAGGGTCGGAGAGATGGCATGGAGGTGGTTCGTTTGCCTTGCATGCAGAAGGACAGTGGTTTGAATCCCGGCATCCCATATGATCCCCTGAGCCTGCCAGGGGCGATTTCTGAGCATAAAGCCAGGAGTAACCCCTGAGCACTGCCAGGTGTGATCCAAAAACCAAAAAAAAAAAAAAAAAAGATAGATAGATAGATAGATAGATAGATAGATAGATAGATAGATAGATAGATTAACAGCAGACCTGTCACAAGAAACACTCAAGGCCAGAAGGCAGTGGTGGGACATAGTGACAAAACTCAATGAAATAAAAGCTTCGCCTAGAATACTGCACCCAGCAAAACTCACTTTCAGGTTTGAAGGAAGTATACATGGCTTCACAGATAAACAACAGCTCAGAAACTTTGCAGACTCAAAACCAGCCTTAAAAGAAAAACTGAGGGCCCAGAGAGATAGCACAGCGGCGTTGGCCTTGCAAGCAGCCGATCCAAGACCAAAGGAGGTTGGTTCGAATCCTGGTGTCCCATATGGTCCCCTGTAGTGTACCTGAGACCCACCCATTTCTGGGAGGGGTCTTGGGAACTGAATATTAGGTGTAACCTTACCTGCAAGACCCTCCCATTCCTGGGAGGGGTCTGGGAAAAGTTAGATAAGGCTGGGACCGAGGGAATTCGGGCCCTTTTGGCCGTTTCCTTTGGCCCTAAAGATGGCTGAAGTGAGTTAAGACGCAGGGCTAGCCAAGAATGGCTGAATGCTTGAAAGGTTATGAGTAGGCCACACACATGTGGTGGATAGGGCATGAATAAAGTTGTTGCTTCCTAACGCCTGCCTGTGAGTGAGTGATTATGCCGATTACCTGGGCCTGAAACCCGCTGGCTAAATGGGGATGGCCTGGGATGGCAGAAAGAAATCCATCGCCATCCACCGCCATCCAGCCCCATCCTTAATTATCTAATGCAACAGTCCCCCGTGCCTGCCAGGAGCGATTTCTGAGCCTAGAGCCAGGAGTAAAATCTAAGCACTGCCGGGTGTGATCCAAAGAGCAAAAAAAAAAAAAAAAAGAGAGAGAGAAAGAGACAAACATAGACTCAAAATCAAAGGCTGGAGGAAAATCATACAAGCAAACATAAAAAAGCTGGAGTGGTTGGGGCTAGAGAGACAGCATGGAGGTAAGGCATTTGCCTTGCATGCAGAAGGTCAGTGGTTCAAATCCTGGCATCCCATATGATTCCCCGAGCCTGCCAGGAGCGAGTTCTGAGAGTAGAGCCAGGAGTAACCCTGAAAGCTGCCGGGCGTGACCCAAAAACCAAAAAAAAAAAAAAAAAAAAAGAAAAAAGAAAAGTGGCTATACTAGTATCAGATGACACAAAAATTAATGGCCTTCTTATACACTAATAATTAAAGAGAAGAAATTGACATAAAAAAAACAATCTTCGGGGCCGGAGAGATAGCATGGAGGTAAAGCATTTGCCTTTCAGGCAGAAGGTCATCGGTTCGAATCCCGGTGTCCCATATGGTCCTCCGTGCCTGCCAGGAGCAATTTCTGAGCATGGAGCCAGGAATAACCCCTGAGCACTGCCGGGTGTGACCCCAAAGCTACAAAAAAAAAGAAAAAACAATCTTGGGGAGCTTTTGTCAGCATGGGAAATGGCAGGCCTCCATGCCAAAGGCCTTTCCACCAAGCCTAGGGGATGTGCGAGACTTGGGTCACCCCAGCACCCTTCCATCTCCTTCCTCCCAGGAAGGCCAGTGAGGTGGGTGCCGGTGAGGAGTTTAAAGGGAACCCCAGGCTTTCCCCACCTCCTACACAGCACAAAAGGGGCTGGCTCTGGGAAGTTGCAGGCAACTTTCCTTCCTTCCATTGTCCATTCTGAAACCGCACGGGGGCGGTTTGGACAATTAATTAGGATATTATTGGGTTTAATCTTTTTGCTTTGCATGCAGAGGCCCAGGTTTAATCTGTGGTACCCGTATGGTCCCCCATTCTAGCACTGCCACAGGAAAAATCCCCAACCAGTACCAAAGTTGGAGTAGCCCCCAAGCATTTCCAGATGAGGTCAAAAGACCAAATTAAAGCAATTAAAGAATTTGGGGGAGGGCCAAAGCGACTAAGAGGGTTTAAGGTTATGTGCAACTGAACAAACCATACATAGTTCAATCAGTTCCTGGCACCATATATGTGTGCGTGTGCCCCTCGTTTCAACCACCAACCTAGATAAAGAGATAAGAACCTGAAGCTTCAGCTGGAGCTCAGCACCGCAACAGTTTCAACAGGGTTGAGTTATGCTGTTTTTGAAAGCAGAAAGTATGAGATAAGCTCTTTTACAGCTTGGTCCTGATGACAGAAAAATGTCTTTGAGGGAAGAAGGAAAGGGAGGAATCTGAGACTGAGAAGTTGAGAGGGAGGGTAGAGTTCTGTCAAACCACGCTCAGAAAACAGGGGTACTTTAGCATAATTCAGGACAGGAAGATTTTGGACAGAGTCACTGAGGGTGTCTTTGAACATCAATTTGCTTATCACTGATAAAGGACTATGGCATCCCATGTTCTCTGGTATGGCTTAGGGCATTCACTGAACAAAACTAATATCCCACAGTCACTGTTTGCTGGCAAAACATCAGTCATTTGCTGACCAGTGAGACCATGTCCCAGCCTCTGATTTCCTTCAGAATCACAGAGTAAACACACACACACACACACACACACACACACACACACACACACACACACTTATACAAAGTTTCACCTCAGGTACCCCAAGACAGTACAATGGCTCCCTATCCAGGAACCTACTGCATGAATTTGCCCAAAATGAGGTTAGTAAATAGGCATTGAAAATTTTGGATTTTTGGGGTGGGAAGTGGGGGAAGGGGCATACCTTTCTGTACTCAAGACCTATTCCTGACTCTGTATTCACATAGCATTCCTGGAAAGCTTGGGGACCCTATGAGGCGTGGGGATCAAACTTGGGTTGGCCTTCTGAAAGATAAGATCTGCCTGTTAAACTCTCTAACCCCAAAAGCATTTTTTTCTTATATATAATTAATTTATTTAAGCACCATGGTTATAACATTGTTCATTGTTGAATTTCAGTCATAGAATGTACACCACCGTTCACCAGTGCACATTTCCTACCACGAATGTCCCCAGTTACTCTCCCATCCACCCTCTCCCACCTATGTCTGGGGGAGCCATTTTAGTCCTCTCTGTCTTTCTTTTTCGACACTGAAGTTCGCACTATGGCTAATGAAGGGTTCCATGCCTATCACTTTAGCCCTTTCAGCACCCAATTCTTGTCCAGAGTGATCACTTCCAACTATCATTGTCATAGTAGACTGTTCACTATCCTAAGTGCATTTGCCACTTTTTTTTTTTTTTTTTGCATTTGCCACTTTTTGTGGCAAGCTTCTTACCATGGATTGGTCTTCCTGGATATAATTACCATACTATTTTATTTTTTATATTCCACAAATGAGTAAGATTATTCTACATCTATTCCTCTCCAGTTCAATTTTCAGTTTTTTGAGGACTATCCATATTGTTTGAAAGGCCAGGCCCGGTGAGATAGCACAGCGGTGTTTGCCTTGCAAGCAGCCGATCAAGGACCAAAGGTGATTGGTTCGAATCCCGGTGTCCCATATGGTCCCCCGTGCCTGCCAGGAGCTATTTCTGAGCAGACAGCCAGGAGTAACCCCTGAGCAATGCCGGGTGTGGCCCAAAAAACAAAAAAAAAAAAAAAAGGCTGGACTAAATGGCATTCCCACTAGCAGTGAATGATAGTCCCTTTCTCCCCACATCCATGCCAGCACTGGTTCTTCTTATTCTTTGTGATGTGTGCCTAGTCTTTGTGCTCTGAGACAATAACTCATTGTTGTTTTGATTTGCATCTCCCTGATGGCTAGTGATGTGGAGCATTTTTTCATGTGCCTTTGGCTATCTGTATTTCTTTGAGGAAATATCTGTTCATTTCTTCACCTCATTTTAGGATGGGGTTGTGTTTTTTTCTTGCTAAGTTCTATCAGTGCCTTATATATCTTAGATATTAACCCCTTATCTAATTGGGTTAATAGTTTCTTCCATTCTGTGGGTAGTCTTCAATACCACTTGTTGAAGTTTTCCTTGCTTCACTTTGTATTTCTTGACACTTTATCAAAGATTATCTGATTATCCATGGATCAATCTCAGAATACTCCAGTATAAGGATCTATCTTTATTTCAATACCATGTTGTTTTAATGACTACTTATTTATAGTACAATTTAAAGTTGAGTAAAGTGAAACCTCCTGTCTTCTTTTTCCCCAATAATTGCTTTAGCTATTCATGAATGTCGTATTGTTCCAAATGAATTTCAAGAGTGTTTGATCCACTTCTTTGAAAAATATTATGGGTATTCTTATAGGAATTGCATTAATGATGTTAATTCTCCCAATCCCTGAGCAGGGTATATGTCTCTATTTCTTTGTGTTCTCTTTTTTTCTTGAAGCAGTGTTTTGTAGTTTCCTTTGTATAAGTCTTCCACCTTTTTGATTAAACTGACTCCAAGGTACTTAATTTTCTAAGGCACAATTGTGAACGGGATTGATTTTTTAATGTCTCTTTTCTTCTCTTTTATTATTTGTATATAGAAAAATGGGTTTTGCATATGTTATGGGATATGAGAACTCTGGTATTCTGATGCAATTTGGACACAACAAAGCTGGGGACCAGCAACACCACCCCTTGGTGCTTGGGAACATAGCAGTACTGGGGGGTGAGCCTGGAGCCTCTGCATGGCAGATAGGCACCCAGTCCTTTGACTACTCTCCTGGAGCTTCAGGATATTTCTTTACCTTTGTTGTATATGTGTGTGTCTGTCTGTGTGTTCCACATTTTATTCATGACCATGTACACTCAGGTGACCAGCTTTCCTCCTATTATCATTAATACCCTATTATATAAGAACAAGTTAATTCCCCCTTCCCTTCTTCAGTGTTGCTATGAAGAGTGACGCTGCATTCATGGCTGTAGTTCTGCCACTGTTGGCCTGGATGCTGGTGGTTGGTGAGCAGACACATTTTGGTTGTGTTCAGTGAAGGTCACCATGGTTCTGACACAATGCTCATTGGGAATCTCTGGGATCAAGTATTGGGGCTCACAGCAAAAGAGAGCAGTAGATAGTAATTTTTTCTATGTTCCATCCTACACATGCATAGCCTCCCTGTCTTCTCCCTCCCCATCTAAGGTAGTACCCTTATTAAAACTGAGAAATCTACTATCACTATTACCTGGAGTCCACGGTCCACATTAGGGTTCACTCTTGGTGCTGTACAATCCATGAGGCTTTGACAAATGCATAATGACATGTACTCACCACTTGGATCATATTTCCACTGCATTAAGTATTGTCTGCCGGGCCTGAAGAGAGAGTTTATGAAGCAGAAGGTAGGTTTTGCACACAAGTGACCTGGAATCAATCCCTAGCATTGCATGGTCCCTTGAGTACTGCCAGGAGTGACACTCCCCACCCCCAGAACAAAGCTGTAAATAGCCCCTGAGCATTGCAAAGTGTGCCCCCCCTCACAAAAAAATTCTTTGTACCATTGAGGGGTTTGAAGAAGTCATGATCTATGGGGAGTGGATGTTGGGCCACATCTGGTAGTGCTCAGGGGTTACTCCTGGTTCTGCTCTCAGAAATTATTCCTAGCAGGCTCTGGGGATTTTATGGAATTGCTGGGACTCAAACTCAGGTTGGCCATGTGCAAGGCAAAAACCCTATCCGCTTTGCTATCGCTCTGGCTCCAGAAGAGGACATGATTTTATCTGACTTTCGGAATTCTGAAACTTACTGTCTGAGGGAAGAGTTAAGAAGGCTCCAGAACTTTCCCTGGGTATCCAGGTGGGCCAGGAGGGAGGATGTGAGTGCCTGGCTGGGGGCGGAAGGGGATGTAAACAAAAAAAGAAGGAGGCTTTTTACCTCCTTGTTACCTACCCATTTTGCCTTATTCCTGTCCTAAGACTGGTCAGAACCAGTAGAACCCTCTACTTCCTCTAGGTGGCGGTGCTGCCTCAGGAGTCACTCTCAATTTCGATCTGTTCACAAAACGGGGCTCTTTTGTGGGACCTCTTAGTGAAATCTCGCAGAAACAAATTCACAGATGATCAGGACTGTAAGAGACAGCCCATACACGGCAGACCCCAGGGCAGAACTCAGCAGTCAATCATGGCGCAGAAAAGTGACAGAGGGGGGCCGGAGATATAGCATGGAGGTAAGGCGTTTGCCTCTCATGCAGAAGGTCAGTGGTTCGAATCCCGACGTCCCATATGGTCCCTGAGCCTGCCAGGAGCGATTTCTGAGTGTAGAGCCAGGAGTAACCTGCCGGGTGTGACCCAAAAACCAAAAAGAAAAGAAAAGTAACAGAGGGCCAGAGCAAATAGTACAGCAATAGTACCCGACCAACCCGTGTTTGATCTCTGCAATCATATGGTCCCCCGAGCATCGCCAAAGTGGTCCATATGCATGGAGCCAGGAATTACCCCTGAGCATCACCAGAAGTGGCCCCATCACCACAAAACAAAAAAGTGACAGCCATAACATCTAGAAGAGAAAAATGAAATTAGTCTGATCCCTTTCAGTTTTTATTTATTTTTTTTTATATATATTCTTCAAGTCTGGACTGAGGAGGACAGAGAAATAGTACAAGAGGTAAAGCACTTGCCTTTGTACAACTGACCTATATTGAATCCTGGGCACTGCATATGGGCCCACCAGGCCCACCACAAGTGATCCCTACGTGTAGACTCAGAATTAAACTGTAAGTACAGCGAGATATGGCCCAGACTGAAAAAAAGCCTAGATTGTGGGGGCCAGAGCAGTGGCGCAAGAGGTAAGGCATCTGCCTTCCCCGCACTAGCCTTGGACAGACGAGGTTCTATCCCCCGATGTCCCATATTGTTCCACAAGCCAGGAGCGATTTCTGAGTGCATAATCAGGAGTAACCCCTGAGTATCACCGGGTGTGGCCCAAACAAACAAACAAACAAAAAAGCCTAGATTGTGTTTTTGGTTTTTTTTTTTTGGTTTTTGGGCCACACTTAGAGGTGCTCAGGGGTTACTCCTCGCTGTCTGCTCAGAAATAGCTCCTGGCAGGCACGGGGAACCATATGGGACACCGGGATTCGAACCAACCACCTTTGGTCCTGGATTGGCTGCTTGCAAGGCAAACGCCGCTGTGCTATCTCTCCGGGCCCCTAACATTTTATTTATTGATTTTGTCTAGTTTGCAGTCATTCCCAATAATGCTCAGGAACTAGTCCTGCTCTGTGCTGGTAGTTGCTCCTGGCCATGAGCACTTCCTTCTCTCTCTGGTTCCCTTTCTTGTCTTATAAATGTCACCACTCAAACTATCAATGTGAGCTTTATGTAATTTCAAATTTCATCGCCCTCCTTTTTATGTGCACACATTCATTGACTGCATGTGCCAGTACTTAAAAAACAATCAAGGCTACAAAGGCCAAATAGGTAATATGAATGAAGGCAATAGGTGGGAGTAGAGACTGGTGAACTAAAAGAGTATCAATGAAAAAACAAAAAACAAAACAAAACAAAAAAGGCCCGAAGCGGTGGCTCAGTGGTAAGGCATCTGCCTTGCATGCACTAACCTAGGACGGATGGTGGTTGGATCCCTGGGTGTCCCATACGCTCCCCAAGCCAGGAGCGATTTTTGAGCACATAGCCAGGAGTAACCCCTGAGCATCACCAGGTGTGGCCCACAAACAACAAACAAACAAACAAACAAAAAGAGTATCAATGAAGGAAGCATAAACTTGACTGCTCTTCACCCCTGCCAGGACTGTTATCTGAGAATGCAGGCACAAATGGCACCAGCATTAAGAGAAGCTTTGGCTAGGGCAGTTGTACAGCACGTAGGGCACTTGCCTAGCTGTTCGGTTGACTTGAACCACATCTGGTCCCCCAGATTCTGCCAGGAGTGATCATGCCTAACCATAGAGTCAGGAGTAAGCCCAGAGCACTGCCAAATGTGGCAACAACAACAAGAAGAAAAAGGGAAAAAAACCCGGGTGGGTTTGGGGTGATTGATATTTGCATACAGGACGCCTAGATTTATCCTGCACTACAAGGTGCTCAAACATCACTGGTACTGACCTCTAAGCACCTGATTGAACTGTGAGAATCCCCTGAGCACCTCCAGAGGTGACTCAAAACAAAAATAAAGGTGGGTGGGGGGCAGAAATCTATTGGAGTTGTTGTTAGCATGAAATATACAAAATATTTATATTGGTAACTATATATCTATATTGTAGTTTTTGTTGTTGTTGTTTTTGGATCACACCCAGTGATGCTCAGGGGTTACTTCTGGTTCTGTGCCCAGAAATCCCTCCTGGCAGGCATGGGGGACCTTATGGGATGCCGGAATTCAAACCACCATCCCTCCTGGATCAGCCACTTGCAAGGCAAACACCTTACCGCTGTGCTATCTCTCCGGCCCCTGTATTGTGGATTTTTAATTTTGGTTTTGAGGTGCACACTTGGCTTATTTTTGATGTTCAGGAAACCAGATGGTCCAGAGATCAAACCTGAGGCTCAGTAAGTGAACCTGAGGTTGTCAGGTTTTCTTTTCTTTTTTTCAATTATTTTTTTCTTTATTTAAACATCTTGATTACATATATGATTGTGATTAGGTTTCAGTCATGTAAAGAACACCCCCTACACTAGTGCAACATTCCCACCACCAATGTCCCAAATCTCCCTCCATCCCACCCCACCCCCACCTGTACTCCAGACAGGCTTTCCAGTTCCCTCATTCATTCATATTATTATGGTAGTTCTCTGTGTTGTTATTTCTATAACTGCACTCACCACTCTTTGTGATGAGCTTCATGAAGTGAGCTGGAAGTTCCAGCCCTCCTCTCATTGTCTCTGAGGATTGTTGCAAAAATGACTTTTTTTTTCTTAAAACCCATAGATGAGTGAGTCTATTCTGTGTGTCTTTCTCTCCCTCTGACTTATTTCACTCAGCATGATAGATTAGCAGGGTGTTTAATTTCCAATTGTTAAAATTTTTCTTCTGTGTGGATTTGTAGTTCACATCTAATTTCAGAGCCTTGTGGTCAGCAAAGGTAGCCTGCAAGATTTTTATCCTCTTGATTTTATGGAGGTATGTTTTATGTGTCAGCATGTAGTCTATCCTGGAGAATGACCCATGTACATTGGAGAAGAAGTGTATCCAGATTTTTTGGGATGGAGTGTTCTATATATATCTACTAATCCTCTTTCTTCCATTACTCTTTTCATACTTTACATACTCTTTTCAGTATGTTTTTATTGGGTTTCAGTCTGGTTGACCTATCAAGTGTTGATAGGGCCGTGTTGAGGTCTCCCACAATTATTGTGTTATTATTGATTTCTTCTTTCAGATTTGTCAGTAATTGTATTAGATAATTTGCTGGTCTCTCATTGGGTGCATATATGTTTAATAGTCTGATTTCTTCCTGTTGCACATATCCCTTGATTAGAGTAATAGTGTCCATCTTTGTCCTATCACTTTTCTGAGTATAAAGTTGGTGTCATCAGATATTAATATGGCCACCCCAGCTTTTTTGAGGGTGTTGTTTGCTTGATGATTTTCCTCCAGCCTTTGATTTGAGTTCTCTCCTCATCTGCTGATACCCTGCTGCGAGGCCATCCATTGAGGTTTTTCAGTGAGCTAGCCATGTTTTTCAGATCTGTTATTTCAGTTTGGAGTTTTCTGATTTCTGTCTTTGTGTTCTGTTCAGATCGATCTATGCTTTCTTTGAGTTCTTCAAACATCTTCGATTTTGCTATTTTAAGTTCCTTATCCTAGAGGTTAATCAGGTGGTTGGTTTATTAGGTCATCCGAGCTTTCGTCTTCATTCTCTGTGTATGGTGTTTGCCTGCGAGGTTTCCCCATTGTCACGCTTGTAGTGTGGTTTTTCCTGCGTGTTGTGGTGGGGTTCATTGGTTAGAAAGTGTGCGGCCTGGGCCCGGATAGATAGCACAGCGGTGTTTACCATGCAAGCAGCCAATCCAGGACCAAAGGTGGTTGGTTCGAATCCCGGTGTCCCATATGGTCCCCTGTGCCTGCCAGGAGCTATTTCTGAGCAGACAACCAGGAGTAACCCCTAAGCGCAGCCAGGTGTGACCCAAAAACCAAACAAAAAATAAAAAAAATAAAAAAAAATAAAAGAAAGTGTGAGGCCTCTAAGCGAAGCACTCTTCTGCTGCCTCTAGTTGACAGTTTTTTGTGGGTGCGCTCCCTAGGCCTCTGAGGAGACCTTCAGGTATTCAGAACCACAGACAGGTACAGCAGAAGTTTCCCTTGAAGTCCTCAGAGTGAACAAAGGCACAGCAGGACGGAGCCTCCACAGGCCAGAGAGCTCAGCTTATTGGATGCCGACCCCCACAGCCAGAATTTACTCACTGGGCAGCTTCAAAATGCAGTTTTTTGGGGGTGCACTCCCTAGGCCTCTGAGGAGACCTTCAGGGATTCAGAAACACAGGCAGACAGGCGCAGGAGAAGTCAGTTGCCAGGTTTTCACTGCTGAATGAAATGACCGTCCCAGCTAAGAGCTGGTGTTTTCTCTTTGGTGTACTGACTCCCCCTATTCTAGCTCACCAGTCTACATCATCTCTTCGGTATTCAAACACACTCTTTCATCCATCAAATGAAATCCAAGTGACTTGTCAGACTGCCAGACTTCCCACTCTGACCACCTATTCTCTCCTTCCCCGGCAAACACACCTCACTTCCTTCATAGCTACTCTGTGTTGCCCCCCCCAGAGACCACAACTTGCTTAGGAGAATGTTTATTTTCTGGTCTGTCTCTCCTAGTACCAAACCGACTGAGATTTTTAAAAATAATTTTTGTTGTGACCAATGTGAAAGATGGTTTTAATTTGGGGGGAGGGTGACACCCAGCCGTGCTCAGGGATCACTCCTGACATTGCACTCAGAAATCACTCCTGGCAGGTATGGGGACCATATGGGATGTTGGGGTTCAAACCACCATTCATCCTGGATCGGCTATGTGCAAGGCAAATGTCCTACTGCTGTGCTATTTCTCCGCACTGAGATGGTTTTATTTATCCAAGACAGTGAAGAGCAGCTGTCATTTAGATAGTTCCTAGCAAAGACATTGGTTTGGTTTTTTGAGGGGGACTCCCAAGCAAGGCTTAGAAGATGCAGAGGTTTTTCTGGTGGGTCTGAGGTCACACAGTTGCTGTTCAATTTGAGGATCTGAGGCTGCAGGCTATGTGTGTGTGTGGCGGGGGGTCTAAAGTACCAGGGCCAAAAAGACTGCCCCCAGCAATGTTCGAGGGACCATGTAGTATCAGAGATTCAAAGCCATCAGTCACTTCTGAGGCATAAATCATGTACGATCAGCCCAGCCTGCAAAGTTGTTTGTTTCCATCTTGAGATTTTGGGTCACACCTGGTGGTGCTCAGGGGTTATTCCTGGATCTGGGCTCAAAAATCGCTCCTGGCAGGCTCAGGGGACCATATGGGGATGCCAGGGATTGAACTTGGGTCTGCTGCATGCAAGGTGAACTCCCTACCTACTGTGCTATTGCTCCAGCTCCAGATCTTTTTTTAATTTCTCCCTCACCTCCCTTTGTTGTTGCAATGACTGGGGTGGGGATGAGGTGTCTCACTTGACTGCGATACACACTGGAGATAACACACTTTACTGTGTGACTCTTAACACACAATTAACTGGGTTACTCCAGAGATCTCACACTTAGCTGAGATGCCAGGGAGCTCAGTGTCAGTGTGCCAGGATGGCTTGTGGGGTGGTACCAGGTAAGATCTCATGCCTGTCAGCCTGGGTGCTCTTCCTGAGGAGCCACCTCCTCACACATGCTCTTTATCATAAATTAAAAGATGATGAATACTGCTGAGGGAAGTAAAGTTGTCTCAGAGTGTTTTATTACCCACCCTACATCCTGTTTGTACATAATTTAAAGATGTGAACATCCTCTGGTTAAAGATGAGCTTCTTTTTTTTTCCCTGTAGCAGCCCCAGTCCTGGGACAGTGTTGGCTACCTAAAGCTGGGAGCTATCTCTTCACCACAGCTGTGCGTAGGGAAAGGGCCTCTGCAGTTTCTGAGTATTAGTTTTTGAGGAAGTCTTCCTCTGAATTTTAGTTTTGAGACGTCTCCTTAAAAATCTAAACAGAAGGGCCAAAGCAATAGCACAGTGGTAGGTAGTTTGCCTTGCATGCAGCTGACCCAGGGCGGATCCTTGGCATCACCGTAATGGTCCCCAGAGCCTGCCAGCAGTAATTTTCTGAGCACAGAGCCAGGAGTAACCCTGAGTGCTGTTTGGTATGGACAAATAAATAAATAAAATGAAACAGAGGAAGGTCATAGACAAAACTAGGTGAGGGCCCTTAGCAGAGGGAGGAAATGACATTACCCTCATTTACACATTACCCTCATTTACTAATGACGAGTCTCCAAGTCTCTGAAGGCACAGAGAGGAAAATGGTCCACCCCAACCCAGGAGCAAGTTAGCAATACAAGCTCTGTTACCTTAGGCTTTGCACTCTTACCGCTCTGAATCCACCTGCCTCATTGTTATCTTTTCACTTAACTCACTTACAGGCCCTATGAGCTAGGATAATAATTAAGGCATTTTTTTCCTTGCACGTGGCCAATCTGGGCTCAATCCTTAAGAACTCACTTATAGGACCCCGTGAGCTAGGATAATAATTAAGGCATTTTTTTCCTTGCATGTGGCCAATCTGGGTTCAATCCTTGGGCCTCCCCTATGAAGACTGAGCTCTGCCAGGAGTAATCCCTGAGTCCCTGCAAAAAAAAATAAAATAAAAAATACCTGACATTAGCTAGGATGTGATTCTGTGGTAAAGTCTATGCTTTGCAGGCAGGAGACCTGAATCTCCTCAGTACTGCATAGTCCCATGGAGAGCAGTAGAAGTGATCCCTGAGCACCAAGTTGGAATTATACTGAGCATTAGTAGTTTGTGTCCCCTTCCAAAAAAGATGAAAAAGAATTGCATGGGGGCCAGAGAGCCAGTACATGCCTGTACTGTACAGGAAGTCAGGCACATGCCTGGTCCTGCTCTGTGGCAGCCAAAATCTTGAGTTGAAACCCCAGGACACTCTATAGTCCCTTGTGCACCACCAGGGGGTCACTCCTGAGCAAGAGCCAGGAATAGCTTGAGCATCACCAGGGGTTTGCCCAAATAGCAAAATAACACCCCAAAGCAAAGACATAAAACAAAAGTTTTGTAGGGTGCTAGGAGTTGGCGTTTCCTTTCTGTGCCCCCCATTGCTCTTCTGTACAAGGGGAATAATGATACCCACCTGGACAAATGGTACAGGTACGATGATAAGAGAACCAAAACACCTTCAGCAGGCTAGTCCCAGAGTCTAGACTCCTCTCCGGCTCTGATTCATGCTGTGTGTGTGTGTGTGTGTGTGTGTGTGTGTGTGTGTGTGTGTGTGTGTGTGTGTGTGTGTGTGTGTGTGTGTGTGTGTGTGTGTGTGGTGGTGTGTGTGTGCGCGCGCGTGTATGTGTGTGTGTGTGAAGACACCTTAACCAGGTCTTCAGTCCCTTGGAGCTTTAAAGCTCATTAAAATTCAAGCACACGAGCACCATGCTTGTAGAGAAAGAGAGCAGGAGAGAGCGCCATGCTCGTAGGCTCAACCCCACATGGGTTCCCCTAAGCACTTCCAGAAGCGATTCGCAGCTCCAGAATCAAACCAACAGTAGCACCTGAGTACCATGGGGTATGGCCCAATCCCATCCCCAATTCAAAAAAATAAAAAGCATGGGGCCAGAGCAATAGCACAGCAGGTAGGGTGCTTGCCTTTCATGTGGCTGACCTGGCTCTGATCTGATCCCTGGCATCCCAAATGGTTCCCCAGGCCTGCCAGGAATGATTCCTGAGGACAAATCAGGAGTAACTCCTGAGTGCCGCTGAGTGCCGCTGGGTGTGGCCCTAAAATATTTAAAGCATTAAAAGTGGTTCTTCTGGTCTTATGGGTCAGTGCCTTTGTTTAAACATGACCTGGGGCCTGAGTGATAGTACAGTGGTAGAGCATTTGTCTTGCATGTAGCTAAACCAGTTTTGATTCCCGGCACCACATATGATTCCTTTAGCACTGTCAGGAGGGATCCCTGAGCACAGAATTAGGAGTAAATTCACTGGGTGTTCCTCCCTCTCAAATAATAACACAGTTACCTGGAAAATGCAGGAGCTAGAATTGTATGTGGCAACCCTATGTGGCATTGTGCCCCTGGCCAGGAACTAGGGGATGCAGAGGGAAACAGGAACATTTGAGCACTTGGAACAACAGGAACATTTGAGAGCTTTCCCAGCTCTCCATTGCTATTATCTGACCCATCACACTTTTAAACTGTATTTAAAGAAAATGCATCACATAGTTGACATAGTTGATTATAATATATTTACTTCCAGGTAAGTGAAAGCAGTTATTGAAAAAGAATAGAAAGAAAAATAAAAAGGAAGAGAAAAAAAGAAAGAAAGTATCAGGCACATTTGTGAAAATTATTGCATCTCCGTCCTAATTCATAAACCAGCGCAGCTGTCCAGGAAGGACCAGTGGAGAGGAGCGAGCTGTGGGAAGTCCGGGGAGCCTGGGAAAGTGGTAGGAACTTGGCTTCTGCAGTGTCATCCTGGAGGGGTTCCAGCAGGGCAGTGGACTCCTTCATGCCACTCAGGTCACCCTGCAATCCCTACACACTGCAGAGATTGGGGAGACTCTTCTCATGGTGGGGATGAGGTGGCAAGGAAGACATCTATAATGGGGACAATATAGTGTTTGAGGAGGTGAAGAGAAGGACCCCCTGCTGGGTAGTGACACTCTACACTTCCTAACCAGTGGAAGAGTGAATCCCCCAGGTACTTCAGAAAAGATCATGCAGTACCCACTAGAAATTTTCCCTTCGTGTACCCAATTGGAAACACTCCTGCAACCTAAATCATTCCAGTGCCCATTCCCCCATGGATCACTTGGGGACACAACAAACTGAGGGGTGAGGCTTCTGACTTTTGTCAAGGTTCTTTTTTTTTTTTTGGTTTTTGGGCCACACCCGGCGTTGCTCAGGGGTTACTCCTGGTTGTCTGCTCAGAAATAGCTCCTGGCAGGCACGGGGGACCATATGGGACACCAGGATTTGAACCAACCACCTTTGGTCCTGGATCAGCTGCTTGCAAGGCAAATGCCGCTGTGCTATCTCTCCGGGCCCTTGTCAAGGTTCTTTACTTTGGGGTACAACCTTCCTCTCCAACACAGTCAAAGCCCTATTCACTGGTTATCCAGAAACAATGATATTTTCTCTCCAACCCTTAGCAATGTTAAGGACTGGGGGACCCAGGAACTGGAGAGGTAATACAACAGGTAGGATGCTTGCCTTGAATGCAGAAGACCCAGGTTCTATACCTGGCATCTTATATAGTCCCCCAGTACTACCAGGGAGTAAATATATCTAAGCACAGAGCCAGGAGTAAACTCTGAGCACTACTGGGTGGTTCAAAACCAAAGCAAACCAAAACAAAAAAGAACTGGAGGATCAGAGAGTTAGTGAAGTGATTAAATCACTTGCATGTGGTGGACCGGGTTGGACACCACATGATCCTCCCTAGTGTGATCACTGAGTACAAAGCAAGGAGTCAAACTGGAGCACTGCTGGCATGTTCCAATATCCTGCCTACCCTGTAATTATAAAATAAAATGGAGAGTCTGAGAAGAGTTTCTGGAGTTCTCTTGGCCAGTAAAATCTAGCACTCACAAACAGGCTCCATATCAGGAGGAATCACCAGGACACTTGTGTTCTCTTCCCTTCTCCTAATGAAGAGGAGAGAGGGGAGACCCTAAGGACAGGCTGGGTAAAAGCTTCTTTACTATGTGTGACAGTGTCCTCGGAGCTAAGTTAGGCTTGAAGCACTGCTGTGTAATTTGGATCACTTTGGGTCAGTTAATTATTCTCCCTTCTGATATCAGGCAGCTTCACTTACCCACTGTGGACAACAATTCTAACTACTATATATTTTCTCTTTGCTTTTGGTTTTGAGACCACACCCAGCAGTGCTCAGGACTTACTCCTAACTCTGTGCTTAGATATCACTCCTGGCAGTACTTGGAGAACCATATAGGGTGCTGGGGATCAAACCCCAGTCAAACTCATGCAAGGCAAATAGCTTACCTGCTGTACTATCTTTTATTTTAAGCTTTTAAACTCCCCCCCCCCCAAGTTTTTGGACCATCCCTGGCAATGCTCAGGGGTTATTCCTGACTCTGCCCTCAGGATCACTCCTGGCAGTGTTCAGGGAACAATACAGGATGCCAGGAATTGAACCTGGGTCAGCCATGTACAAAGCAAGCACTCTCTCCACTGTACTTGCTCTGTGCCCCCCATACCATATTGCCAGCCCCTATACTATTACTTTAAAAGATTACCCAAAGGAGCCAGTATGTATAGCTCAGTGCAGAACACAAGCTTTTTTTGAGACCCTGGATTTTATCCCTAACCCTAATATTGAATAAAGAGTATATAGGAACCAAGTAAATGACTAAAAGGCCTGGAGTATCTACTTTACATGTAGCAACCCTGGGTTCAGTCCTTGACACCACTCAGTTCGCTAATCACCAAGCCAGGAGCAGATTCTGTGCACTCTATTTTTTTTTATTTAAAAAATTACATAAGGGAACAAAAGGTGCCTGGCACACAGACACTGATGATTGTTATTGTGGACTCAAGGTGCTCAAAATTCTCTATGAACCTCCCTTGTGGCCTCTATATAATTTTTGAGTGCAATTATTTTGTTTTACTTTATTTAAAAAAAAATGCATGAGTTTGACATATTTGACCAGATAAGTGAGAGAAAAAAGTTATTTTAAAACTTTAAAAGAGGGGCCATAGAGATAGCATGGAGGTAAGGCATTTGCCTCGTATGCAGAAGGACGGTGGTTTGAATCCCGGCATCCCATATGGTCCCTTGAGCCTGCCAGGGGCAATTTCTAAGTGTAGAGCCAGGAGTAACCCCTGAGTGCTGCTGGGTGTGACCCTCCCCCCAAAAAAAAAGAATAGAAAGAAAAATAGGGGCTGGAGCAGTGGCACAGTGGTAGGACATTTGCCTTGCAATAGGCTGACCTAGGATAGATTCCCCTGCATTCCATATGGTCCCCCAAGCCAGGAGTGATTTCTGATTGCATAGCCAGGAGTACCACTGAGCATCACCAGGTGTGACCCCCCAAAAAAAAACAAAAGATAAAAAATAAATAAAAAAGAAAAAGGAGGGGCTGGAGAGATAGCATGGAGGTAAGGGGTTTGCCTTTCATGCAGAGGTCATCGGTTGGAATCCCAGCATCCCATATGTTCCCCCCTGCCTGCCAGGAGCAATTTCTGAGCCTGGAGCCAGGAATAACCCCTGAGCATTGCCGGGTGTGACCCAAAAACCACAAGAAAAAAAAAGAGAGAGAGAGAAAGGAAAAGAAAGTTTTTTTAAAAAGGAAGATAAAAGAAAAAATACAGTAGTAAGCACATTTATGAAAATTTTTGTATCTCTAGTGAGTCATTAATATAATGGCAAAAGGTTAAGTAAGCTCTTGTTAGCTGTCTATTTTATGAAATCGGTGTGTTCCTATAGGAATGAAAGTATCAAACAAATGAAGTTGTGCAGCAATTCAAAGCATTATTACTGATACTATGGGCTTTTGTGGGGTGTGTTCTCAGCTGCCAGGCCTCCTGAAAAAAGAAGCATGTGGGGGGAAGGTGCCCACACTTGCTCCAAAAAGCCCTGGTGATAGCAGCCCAAATATTGGTGTACCTGAATTTTGGTCAGATTGGTGTCCCCTAAAGAGAATTGTAGAAGGGTGGTGAGGCAGAGCCATCAGCAAAATAGGGATTCTGGCTGATGTATACAGCAAGCATTGCTTAACAGGGCAGGTACAGGCCTGCCCTTTCCTCCTAAGATGGCCAGGTTTCTGCTGCATGGCTGGTGTACCCATGATGTTTTATGGCTTGGTTTACATCTCATTCGAGAACAGAGTCTCTGGAGCTGGCCCAGTGCAAACATGGAGACTGCCTCTGCCATATTTTGACAGTGCAAGTCTCAAAGGCAGAGTAAATGGGGTTGGAGCAATAGTACAGCAGGCAAAGCACTTGCCTTTCAGGAAGAAGGGCCAGATTCTATCTCTATCTATCCTCAAGCACCACCAATAGTGATTCCTGAGTGCAGAGCCAGGCAGAATATTTGAACAACTCCTGGTGTGCACCTCCCCACAAAAGTAGGATAATTGGACTACGGGGCTGGCTTAGGGAGAGCACAAGCCTACATAAGTGAGGTCCCAGGTTGGAGAGCAGCTTTGCAAGAAACAAGGTCTACTCAAAATGCCAGAGAGGCCACCTGATTCTAATGAAGCCTGGGACAAAACATTCATTGATACAGAGCTGAAAGGCTGTATGAATCTATCTCTATGATGTGGAAAGGGCAAAACAAGGCAGATAACTGAAAAGGTCAGTAAAGGGGAAGGTAGGGAGATGCAGGGAAGGGTATGAAGCTCTGTGATGTGACCGGGGCTTACATGTCATCATGCTCTTGTCAAAACAAAAAGTAAAACACAAAGAGTGTGCCCTAAGGTGAACTATCAACTTTAGTTACTAACACATCCATATTAGTTCATCAGGGATTAGAAAATAGTTTGTTTGCTCTAATGCAAGAGGAGAGTACTAAGGGAAAAGAGGGGGTGATATGAGAACTCTGTATTTCCCATTCAATTTTTCTATAAACATTTATTTGGAGGGGGGCACCCCAGGTAGTGCCCAGGGATCATTTCTGGCAGTGCTCAGATTTGATTCACAGTGCGAAGGATCAGTCCCGCTCATCCATCATTCTGCTAACAGGCCAGTCAATAGAGTTTCATTCTTCAGGGTAAAAGATAGAGCTTCCTCCTGCCGGTTGCCATGGAAAGGACTGGAGAGGACATTGATATATCAAAAAATCCCTCCACCCAAGGCTCTGCTGGGTGGCACCTCAGCAGGAACATGAATGGCTGGTGGCTCTATCTGTACATGTAGAACATGTGAAGCTTCTTGGCCTACGCTCTGAGAAAAGGGCGCCAAATCTCTAGAGCATACAAGTAGAGAGAAAGCCCTCCCTCAGTGAGAATGGTCCCATGTTGTCTGCTTGGTTTGGAGCTGGGGATGCAGAGGGGTATTCACAAGACTTGACTTATCCATTCTCCCATCCTGGTACTGGTCACCCACACCCACAGAAGGGGTTCAGGTGGAGATCATTCTCCTTGGGGATCAGAAAAGGCCCCTGTCCACAGTGTGTGCACCTCAAGTCCCCCTTCTTCAGATTGACTGCAGAATCCTGACTCCTCAACATAAAGAGAAAAGACTAGGCAGAGTAGTCTCCAGGGCAGCGTGGCCTTCAATAGGGGAAGTGGCCCAGGTTTGGCTGTAGTGGGGAGTGTGGAGGCTGCCTACTTCCTTCAGTGCTTGATTTCCCAGGCTCTGCTCCAGTGCTGCAAAAAGCATTGATATGGCTCTCTAGGACCAGCAGGCTTTGCTTCATGAACTTTAACTTCTGGGAAAGGAAGGCCTGGGGGCAGGTGCCTCTTTTGCAGGAACTTCTTCAGCAGTCTAAGATTCTTTACATTGAGGAGGGAGCAGGAGGTGAAACAAAGGTTTTTTTCTGGAGCAAAGAGTGTGGCAAGTGGGGGTAATGAATGCCTGTAGAGCCAGAAGTTGGCCAGTGTCTGAGACAGGCCTTCAGACCCGTGGGGTGTGGGAGTGGAATGGGAGTTAGGACAAATTCCTAGGTGAGGTTCTTGCAATTTTGAAAGTGTTCTTGTTCAGGCTCTCAGCATGGCGTACATGTGAGTCTCCAGCAGGAATGATGATAGGGTTCCTCTATAAAGGGGGCACTTCTGTAACCTGGGGAGTCTAAAGGTAACAATCAACCAAGGGGCTCAAGTGACTGCTCTTGGGGACAGTGGTTGGCAACTGCTGACCCTAATGTCAAGGACCAGAGAGACAGTGCAGAGGTTTAGGTGCTTGCCTTGTACACAGATGCCCTGGTTCAATCCCTGGCATTGTATATGATCCTCCGAGCACAGCTGGGGGTCACTCATGAGTACAGAGCCAGGAATAATTTGTGAGAAACAGATGTGGCCCAACCCTTCCCAAATAAATAAATAAATACCAGTCAAAACCTTTCTTCCTTCTTCCGAGGGCCTCTTCCTTGACCCAGAAGAACTGAGAGTGTCCTAGGCCAAAAAATTCATCTCTGAAAAATCCCTATTTGGAAAAACTAATTTTCCTATTCCCTCCATCCCCTCCCTCCCTCCCTCCCTCCTCCCTCCCTCCTTCCTTCCTTCCTTCCTTTCTTTCCTCCTTTCTTTTTTTTGGGGGGGGGGCACACCCGGCGGTGCTCAGGGTTTACTCCTGGCTGTCTGCTCAGAAATAGCTCCTGGCAGGCATGAGGGACCATATGGGACACTGGGATTCGAACCAACCACCTTTGGTCCTGGATCGGCTGCTTGCAAGGCAAACGCCGCTGTGCTATCTCTCCAGGCCCCTCTTTCTTTCTTTTCTTTCTCTTTTTCTTTTTCTTTCTTTCTTTCTTTCTTTCTTTCTTTCTTTCTTTCTTTCTTTCTTTCTTTCTTTCTTTCTTCTTTCTTTCTTTCTTTCTTTCTTTCTTTCTTCTTTCTTTTCTTTCTTTCTTTCTTTCTTCTCTTCCTTCCTTCCTTCCTTCCTTCCTTCCTTCCTTCCTTCCTTCCTTTCTTTCTTTCTTCTTTCTTTCATTCATTCTTTCTTTCTTTCTTTCTTTCTTTCTTTCTTCTTCTTCTTTCTTCTTCCTCTTTCTTTCTTCTTTCTTTTCTTTCTTTCTTTCTTTCTTTCTTTCTTCTTTCTTTCTTTCTTGACTTTCTTTTTCTTCTTTTCTTTCTTCTTTCTTTCTTCTTCTTTCGTTTCTTTCTTTCTTCTTCTCTTCTCTCTTCTTTCTTTCTCTCTCTTTCTTTCTTTTTCTCTTTTCTTTTCTTCCTCCCTCAGCCCTCCCTCCCTCCTGCCCTCCCTTCCTTCCTTCCTTCCTTCTTTCCTTCCTCCCTCCTCCCTTAGCAGCTCACCTCCCTTCCTTCCTTCCTTCCTTCCTTCCTCCTCCCTCCCTCCGCCTCCTTCCTTCCTTTCTTTTTTCCTTCCTTCCCTCCCTCCTCCCTCCTCATCCTTCCTTCCTTCCTTCTTCCTTTCTCCCTCCCTCCCTCCCTTCCTCCTCCCTCCCTCCCTTCCTTCCTTCTTTCCTTCCTCTATCCCTCCCTCCCTTCCTCCCTTCCTTCCTTCTTTCCTTCCTCTATTCTTTCTTTCCTCCCTCCCTTCCTCCTCCCTCCCTCCCTTCCTTCCTTCTTTCCTTCCTTCTCCCTCCCTCCCTCCCTCCCTCCTTCCTTCTTCCTTCCTTCCTTCCTCCCTCCCTCCTTCTCCTCCCTCCCTCCTTCCTTCCTTCTTTCCTTCCTTCCTTCCTTCCTTCCTTCCTTCCTTCCTTCCTTCCTTCCTTCCTTCCTTCCTTCCTTCCTTCCTTCCTTCCTTCCTTCCTTCCTTCCTTCCTTCCTTTCTTTCTTTCTTTCTTTCTTTCAATTTTCGGGCCACACCCGGTGATGCTCATGGGTTACTCCTGGCTCTGTGCTCAGAAATAGCTCCTGGGCCCAGAGAGATAGCACAGCGGTGTTTGCCTTGCAAGCAGCCGATCCAGGACCTAAGGTGGTTGGCTCAAATCCCAGTGTCCCATATGGTCCCCCGTGCCTGCCAGGAGCTATTTCTGAGCAGACAGCCAGGAGTAATCCCTGAGCACCGCCAGGTGTGGCCCAAAAACAAGAAAGAAAGAAAGAAAGAAAGAAAGAAAGAAAGAAAGAAAGAAAGAAAGAAAGAAAGAAAGAAAGAAAGAAAGAAAGAAAGAAAGAAAGAAAGAAAGAAAGAAAGAAAGAAAGAAAGAAAGAAAGAAAGAAAGAAAGAAAGAAAGAAAGAAAGAAAGAAAGGAAGGTAGAAAGAAAGGTAGAAAGAAAGAAAGGTAGAAAGAAAGGTAGAAAGAAAGAAAGAAAGAAAGAAAGAAAGAAAGAGAAAGAGAGAAAGAAAGAGAAAGAGAGAAAGAAAGAGAAAGAAAGAAAGAAAGAAAGAAAGAAAGAAAGAAAGAAAGAAAGAAAGAAAGAAAGAAAGAAAGAAAGAAAGAAAGAAAGAAAGAAAGAAAGAAAGAAAGAAGGAAAGAAGAAAAAGAAATAGCTCCTGGCTACAGGGACCGAAGGATCAAACCGAGGTCCACCCTAGGTTAGCTCATAGCAAGGCAAATGCCCTACTGCTAGCACCACCACTCCGCACCCCCCCTTCCTTTCATTTTATTTAAAAAAAAAATGCATCACGTATTTGACATAGTTGACCAAAATATGTTTCCAGATAACTGAAAGCAAAGTTACTGAAAAAAAGTAAAAAAAAATTGAAAAGGAAAAGGAAGAAATTTTAAAAAGAAGAAAAAAAGAAAAAGAAAAAAAATACAGTAGCAAGCACATTTGTGAAAATTATTGTATCTCCAATGAAGTCATTAATACAATGGCAGAAGGCTTAACAAAAGCTCTTGTTGTTAGCTGTTCATTCTGTTAAATTGGTGTGTTCCTGTAGGGACAACAGCACCAAACAAATGAAGTTGTCCAGAAATTCAAAGTACTGCTACTGATACTGAGACTTTTAGGGGCATGCTCTCAGCTGATAGGCCTCCTGGAAGAAGAAAGATACTGAGGGAAGGGTGGAGGGTGCCCATACTTGCTTCAAAAAGTCTTGGTGATATCAGCCCAAATATTGGTGTACCAGAAGTTTTGGTCAGATTGGGGTTCCCAAAGAGAATTGTAGAGGGGTGATGAGAAAATTGAGAAAATGGTGATTCTGGGTGATGGATGCAGCAGGCACGGCTTCAGCAGGGTGGAGTCTTGGCCTGTCTTTCTACCCAAGATTGACAGCTTTTTGTGGTGCGGCCAGTGTACTCATGATTTCTCACAGCTCAGTTTACATCTCATTCAAGAAATGTGAGACTATGGAGCTGGCCTGGTTTGAACATGGTGACTACATATCTCTTATTCTTTTTTTTTGTTTTTGTTTTTGTTTTTGGGTCACACCCAGCAGCTATTCCTGGCTCTATGCTCAGAAATCCCTCCTGGCAGGCTCGGGGGACCATATGGGATGCTGGAATTCGAACCATCGTCCTTCTGTATGCAAGGCAAATGCCTTACCTCCATGCTATCTCTCCGGCTCCTCTTTTTTTTTCTTTTTGGTTATTGAGTCACACCCAGCAGTGTTCAGGTGTTATTCCTGGCTCTACGCTCAGAAATTGTTCCTGACAGGCTTGGGGGACTATATGGGATGCGGGGATTCGAACCACCATCCTTCTGCATGCAAAGCAAACACCCTACCTCCATGCTATCTCTCCAGCCCCTTATTCTTTTTAATAGTAATTTTTTTTTTCTTTTTAATAATATCTTTTCTTAAGCACCATGATTATTTCCTTCTTATTCTGAGAAGGGTTATAGTGGGTAGGGCTTATACCCAGCAGTGTTATGGGGCTATTCTTGGTTCTGTGTTTAGGAGTGACCCTTGGAATTGTTTGGGGGAATCATACATAATGCCAGAATCAAATAAGGGTTGATCAAAACAAGTCAAGTGCCTAAATGAAAATTTCTTCTTTGATAATTATATCAAATTCCTCTAGATAACTTTGCATAGCATTCGATAAACTTATTTGTTCTCCCATAAGCTCTGTTTGATCAAATAACTTTATCTCTGGTTCCAGATGAGAACCTGGAGGTACCAAGAGAATTACATACTGCATGTATGAATAACTTTATTTAATTCAATATCTGTTCCTAATAAAAATGGAGACAAAGTCAATGACTGAAACCCAACTATGAACATTTTTGTAGTCATGGTGCTTCTTTTTTTTAATGGAGAAAAACAGGTCTGGAGCAATAGCGCAGTAGTAGGATGTTTGCTTTACATGCAGCTGATCCAGGACAGACCTGAGTTTGATGCCCAGGCCCGGAGAGATAGTACAGCGGCGTTTGCCTTGCAAGCAGCCAATCCAGGACCAAAGGTGGTTGGTTCGAATCCCGGTGTCCCATATGGTCCCCTGTGCCTGCCAGGAGCTATTTCTGAGCAGACAGCCAGGAGTAACCCCTGAGCACTGCCGAGTGTGGCCCAAAAAACCAAAAAAAAAAAAAAAAAAAAGGGCCCGGAGAGATAGCACAGCAGCGTTTGCCTTGCAAGCAGCCGATCCAGGACCAAAGGTGATGCCCGGCATCCCATATGATTCCCCCAACCAGGAGCGATTTCTGTGTGCATAGCCAGGAGTAAGCTCTGAGCGTCACCGGGGGTGGTCTGAAAACAAAACAAAAAAAGTGTGGGGGGGGAAGGAGTGTTGGAGAGCTAGAATGGGGCAAGGCCTTACATTCTGCCAACTCTGATTTGGTCTCTTCATATACGGTTCCCTGAGCACCCCCTCAGGTGAGGCCCCTTCCAAAAAAAGGAAAAAAAAGAAATCCAGAAATTATTCTGATAACTGATATCAGGTGATATAACCTTGACTTGCTTTCTTCTATGCTGCTTCTATGCTTTTTTCTTCTATTTGTTATGGTTTGGGATCACTCTGGCTGTGCTCAGGTCATACTTCTGACACTTCACCCAGGGATCACTCCTGGCTCATGGGACATATGGGGAGCCAGAGATCAAATTCGAGTCAACCATGTTCAAGGCAAGCATTCGACCTCTGTACCATCACTCTAGCCCGTATGTTTGTTTTTTTTTTTTTTTTTTTTTTTACTTTAAATGACTGTTTTCAAGAATTTTTTTTACTAAGTGAGGACCTGCTAGTACTTGTTGGGGCATGAACAGAGACTCGACAAATATATATAAGAAAGCATGTATATTTGTATCTTAAGCCTCTTTGTATCCCTAACCCTTAGTATCATGCCAGGCAAATGAACACTCAGAAAAATATATTCTGGGGCTGAAGTGGGTAGGGTATTTGCCCTGCATGTGGCTGATCTGGATTCAATTCTGGTATCCCATATGGTTCCCTCTAGAATCATCTCTGAGTGCAGATCTAGAAGTAATTCCTGAGCACTGCAGGGTGTGGCCCAAAACCAGACAAATAAAAAACATAAAACAAGGGGCTGGAGCAGTGTCGCTAGTGGTAAGGCATCTGCCTTGCAAGTACTAACTTAGGATGAACCTCGGTTCGAGCTCCCAGCATGCCATATGACTACCCAAGCCAGGAGTGATTTCTGAGAGCATAGCCAGGAGTAACCCCTATGCATCATCAGGTGTGGCCCAAAAGCCAAAAACAAACAAACAAATAAACAAAACAAAAAATCACAAAACAAAAGATAAAGACATACCGGTGATGGTGTTGTTGAAGTAGTAAATTTATTTTCTGGTTTTGGGGTCACACCCAGATGCATTCAGGGGTTACCCCCGGCTCTGTGCTCAGAAATCACTCCTAGCATGTTTGGGGTATTATATGGGATGCTGGGAATTGACTCCAGGTTGGTCCTGGGTCAGCTGCATGCAAGGCAAACGCCCTACCACTGTGTTATCTCTCTGGTCCTTGAAGAAGCGGAAATGGGATGAAGTGGACTGAAAAGTTAGTGCAAAAGGCGTGTGTGTGCATACATGTGTGGTTTGCTGGATCGTTGAGCACCATTGGATGTGCCTCCCACACCAACAAATAAAAGTGAGGCAACAAAAACTAAAAATAATGAAAACAGAATGGCTGTGAATGCTAGAAGTTGGAGAACAGGAGTAGATTGACAGTTGGATTTGTATATCTATCCTTTCAATGTTGTCTAGAGGGACCAAAGCGATCGTATAGCAAATAGGATAGGGCACTTGCATTGCACGTGGCCAACCCAAGTTCTACCACCAGCACCCCATGTGGTCCCGAGTGCTTCAGGAGTGATCCCTGAGTACAGAAGCAGGAATAAACCCTGAGCCACTATCAGGTATGTACCTCATAGCCCCTAAAAATATTTACTCAGAACATGTGAGTATTCAATTCTATCTGTGTTCAGGGGAAACAAAGAGGATGCAGGCCCAGACTGCTCTGAAGGGAAAACCAGAGAGATGAGGAAGAACAGAGTACAGGTCTCATGAACTCCATAAACACCCACAATCACATATTCCATCACATATACATACAAACACACACACTGATGTCTTCAGAGCCAATGATGAGATGAGACACCCCTTCCTATCTAGGGCCATACAACCTTAGTAAATAATCTGAATAATTGGAATGAGTTGAATTTACTTGTTATGCATACATGGGCACCAATTTCCCCTGCTTTCCTTCCTTGAATGTCCCGTTCTCTGCTTCCCCAAACCAGCCCCTCCAGGACCTTCCCTCCCATCCCATCTCTCTGTCACCTTCTCCAGTGGCTTGTCCCCTTCATCCCCTTGCACATCGAAGATCCCTATCTCCACATGAACTCTGGTGGGCTCCAGAGAAGCAGTTCCTTACATCTCCCAAACCCTCCCCTACCCCTTTTCAGGCTTCTAACCTGCTTCTGTGACCTGAGCTTCCCAGGGAATAGCCAGGTGGGCTCTAGAACTCAGAGCAAAACCATGACAACTGTCAACACCGGACCCAGCCCTTCCCTTCTAGCTCTCCTTTTTAGAGAGTGGCCTCTGGCCATCCATTTCAGCGGAGAACTGGACCAGGTTATGAGCAAGATGTGCCTGGTGGACTCAAGGCTTGGCCAGCGCCCTGTGCTGGCCGCCGGAGACTGGCACATGTTCTCCCGAGAGAACAGTCAGGCGCTGTGGAGTTTGAATCCCGGTAAGACTTTGGACTGTTATGAAATTGTGCTTTGCTGCCTCCCCTGCTGCTCCGTGGGGTCCCCGAGAGTAAGACCAGGGCACATTCCTTTCGGGCTTTGAACAAAGACTCAGACAGCACTTTGGACAAAGGACCAGGGGATGCACACAAGGAACACATGGACTTTATAATAAACTACTAGGGGAAGAGTTTTTGGGTGGCAGGAAGGGCACAAGTACCTGGGTCCCCAAGATTGATCGTGATCGTCCTGATGACAGTCTTCTCCCAGGGAGGTACGAGTATCAATCCCATTTTCTGGAAGGGGAGCTGAGATGCACTGAGTTTCTCCTAACTTGCTCCAGGTCCTTGACTATTGATTGGGAGATCTCGACGCTCTTCTAGCTTTTCCCACCGGCGCCTGCCAGGGACCTGAGACCAAGAGGGTAAAGGCTGCAGGCATGGTCAGAGGGGTCCTGGAAGGTTCTCGAAGGCCCCACGTTCAACCAAGCTGTCCCCACTCTTGCTGACATTGCACCGCCGACCCACAACAGCAGGCCTGATTGACTCCGTGTCCCGGGATCGCCAAATTCCATCTCTGCCTGCATGTTCCCTGCGCCCAAGTCGAGTTGGGTTCCTCCCCATCAAGCCAGGTCCCCTTCTTCTCCTGATTTTGCGTCATTGGGTCACCGCCTTCAGCTCAGAGGTGCCAGGGATCAGGTTCTACCCCTGGGTTCTTTGTTCTCAGGGCGTCTTATCATCCAGCGGTGATGCCAGCCCAAGACAGAACATTCTTGTTCTGATGTCTCTAGGGGCCCAATCCTCTACCTCTAAGCTGGAAGGTCTCTCGAATCTTTTAGAATTATTGTATGCACAGAAGAAAGAGAATTATATTGGAGCAATGAAGCAAAGGGGAATCGCATACGTGTCTTTGGGGAATGATTATGAAGAAGGAATGGATGCAAAATGTTAATTGTATGTTGCCTATTGAATTCTACATGGACGGTTAATCCAAAAGAGACAAGAGGCTACATATGAGGACTGTTACAACAGGGACAATTAGAAGCAAATGAAAGGTCACCACTAAAAAATGTAAATAAATCTGCTCACTCATACTTCATAAAATAGTAAGGAGTAAAAATACTACTCTAGCCTAGAACTGCACAGCTCAGGGGACGTGTGTACTCAGCATACTGTACTCGGGTATCAGACCTTGGGTTCAGTCCCTTGCACCATAAACAGAATAAACAATTAAAATTTTATATATAAAACTATTAAAACTATTTTTTGGTCATACCCCAAGGCACTCAGGGGTTACTCCTGGCTCTACACTCAGAAATTGCTCCTGGCAGGCACAGGGGACCATATGAGATGCTGGAATTCGAACTGAGCTTCGTCCTGGATCGTTTTGTGTGCAAACACCCTATCGCTGCGCTATCTCTCTGGCCCCACAATTAAAACTATTAAAAATTAGGAGCCAGAGAGATAGCATGGAGGTAAGGCATTTGCCTTGCAATCAGAAGATCGGTGGTTCGAATCCCGGCATCCCATATGGTCCCCAGAGCCTGCAGGGGGCAATTTCTGAATGCATAGCCAGGAGTAACCCCTGAGCATCACAGGGTGTGACCCAAAAATCAGAAAACAAAACAAAACGAAACAAAACCTCCTAGGGGGCCGGAGAGATAGCATGGAGGTAGGGCATTTGCTTTGCATGCAAAAGGATAGTGGTTGGAATCCCAGCATCCCATATGGTCCCCCGAACCTGCTGGGGGCTATTTCTGAGTGTAGAGCCAGGAGTAGCCCCTGAGCGCTGCCGGGTGTGACCCAAAAAACAAACAAAAAAATTTAAACTTAGGGAGTACAGTGACAATACTGTGGTGAGAGCATCTGATTCAGGTTTGGTCCCCAGCTCCTCCATCACATTGCTGGGAGTAATTCCTGAGTGCAGAGCCAGAGTAAGTCTTGAGCATTGCTGGGTGTGATTCCTCCCCCCAACTCCCCCCCAATTACATTTTTTTTGTTTTTTTTGGGGGGGCACACCCATTTGATGCTCAGGGGTTACTCCTGGCTAAGCGCTCAGAAATTGCCACAGGCTTGGGGGGACCATATGGGACGCCGGGGAATCAAACTGCGGTCGCGATCTTTCCTTGGCTTGCAAGGCAGACACCTTACCTCTAGCACCACAACGCCGCCCCCCCCAATTACATTTAATTAAAAACCACTTTATTACTAAAATGTAACTTTATACCCTATAATATGAATTAAAAATTAAAACTCTAAATGACCACTTTATATTTAATGACATGGAAAAAGAGTAAAAACTATTCTTACATCTGTCAGAAAACTTACATATGAGCAGAAAAATTTCTTGAGGGGTACACTTCCAAATATTAAGGGTGATGCTTATCTTGGCATATCGCCCACATTTTGAAATAATATAATGAATATGTTTTATGTCTAGAGTCATAAAAAGTAGAGAGGTTTCTTTCTTTTTTTTTTTTTTGGTTTTTGGGCCACACCCAGTAACGCTCAGGGGTTACTCCTGGCTATGTGCTCAGAAGTTGCTCCTGGCTTGGGGGACCATATGGGACACCGGGGGATCGAACCGCGGTCCGTCCAAGGCTAGCGCAGGCAAGGCAGGCACCTTACCTTTAGCGCCACCACCCGGCCCCGAGAGGTTTCTTTTTAAAAGCTACTCATAAGGAATAAATAACATCATTAAAAATGTAATATAATGCTAAATTTAAAAACTGAACACACAAAGAAAAGAAAACATGAAAAAAACTGAACACAAAAGATTATATTATATTAAAACTCATACTTAGATAAGTGGACATGAATAGGGTCCAAGGCTAGAGAAAACAGTAAATAGGAAAGGAATGAAATAACTAAATAATATTATATTACATATTTATATACTCTTCTTTTATATATGCACCATGATTACAAGCATGTATTTGGGTTTCAGTCATAAATAGAACACCCCCCTTCAGCAGTACATTCCCACCACCTTTTTTTTTTTCCCCCCCCGTGGGTCACATCCAGAGGCTCTCAGGAGTTACTCCTGGCTCTGCATTCAGAAATCACTTCTGGCAGGCATGGGGGACCATATGGGATGCCGGGATTCAAATCACTGTCTGTCCTGGATCTGCTGTGTGCAAGGCAGATGCCCTACTGCTGTGCTATTTCTCCAGCTCTATACTCTTCTTCTTAAATAAGACTTACAAGTCGGGGCCGGCGAGGTGGCGCTAGAGGTAAGGTGTCTGCCATGCAAGCGCTACCAAGGAAGGACCGCGGTTCGATCCCCCGGCATCCCTTATGGTCCCCCCAAGCCAGGGGCAATTTCTGAGCGCTAACCAGGAGTAACCCCTGAGCATCAAACGGGTGTGGCCCAAAAAAACAAAAACAACAAAAAAAAAGACAAGTCACACCTAAGTACACCTGACATTGCCTCTTCCCTTCCCTTCCTCCATTTCCCTTTGTTCCCTATGAGTCTTCTGCTAGTTCTTGGACTAGGAGATCTGCCTTGTTTTCATAATAATAATGGCTCAACATAGAGATAAACAGAAATCCATTTCCTTTGGGAGGCTTTCTTCAAAGTTTAGTTGATTAGGCACAAAAATTACTCTAGGGTAAGACAATTCATTAAACAGTCCTCCCTTCAAGTTAAAATTTTAAAATGTTATATGCACAGCGGCTAAGGTGTTTGCCTTGCATGTGACCAACCTGGGTTTGATTCTTGGCATCCCACATGTTTCCCCAAGCTTGCCAGGAGTAATTTCTAAGTGGAAAGGTAGGAGTAACCCCTGAGCACTGCTGAGTGTGGCCCCAAAACAAAAAGAAGTTATATGACATGTACTTTTTTTTTGTGTGTGTGTGTGTGTGTTTTTTGGGTCACACCCGGCAGTGCTCAGAGATTATTCCTGGCTCCAGGCTCAGAAATTGTTCCTGGCAGGCACGGGGGACCATATGGGACGCCGGGATTCGAACCGATGACCTCCTGCATGAAAGGCAAACGCCTTACCTCCATGCTATCTCTCCGGCCCCCATGACATGTACTTTTAACAATGATTTTTGGGGGCCAGAGTGATAGTAAAATAGGTAGGGCTCTTGCCTTGCATGTGACCAACCTGAATTCAACCCCAAGCATCCCATATGATCCCCCAAGCACCACCAGGAAAAATGCCTGAGTAAAGCCTGAGCAATATTGGATGTGGCTAAAAAAAAAAAAGGAAAAAACAAACTTAAACAGGTTTTTTATTTTGGGCCCCATTCAGTGGTACTCTGGGGCTACTCCTGGTTATGTGTTTAGTGTTGATCTTGGCATTGTTTGGGGGACCATGTGGTGTTGGGTGTTTGGAGAAACATGTATGTGGTGCTGAGGTTGAACCCAGATCTCTTGTATCCAAAGCCTAAACACAGCTCATTGAGCAATCTCTCTAGTCCTCTGTACCTTATACATAGGTGGGAATTGAGAGGGCAAAAGGAAGATCTGTTAATTTATTGATTCCCCTATTTTATGCAGACTAACATGTTCTTTGATTACACTTGGCATGCAACTATTTCATAATAAATGTATCTTTATCCAGCTCCCAGGACACATGACTGTGAAATTCTTATTTTACACCCTGAATTTGGTGGACATGGAAAACATCTCTTTGCATTTCCTTTCATAGATTTGAACTATTTCTGTGTCATTCTCTCTGCTAGTTGAACTGTGACAGATACAGACTTTTTTTTTCTATAAGAAACCCTGTGTTGGGGTGCTGGGGATATAGCTCCATGCTAGAGCACTTGACTGTATGTGTGAGACCCTGAATTTGACTCCTGGTACTACCAAACAAAAAAGAAGATGAAGAAACTCTAGAGTTTCTTTGCCCAAAGAATCCCCCACCTTGCTAGAATAATTTAATTGATGGAGTACTGGTTTGGCAAGAAATGCTGCAGTTCCTAGCAGAGGGCCAAACTTATCCTTGTTGAAGGTTCCCAGGGACTGAATTACCACTGTCAGGCTACAGGGGGTCGAAACTAAAATTACTGGAGCAATTAGCAGCCCTGAAACCAAAGATCTGAGAAGCCTAACCAAAGGTTAGAATCTTTCTTCTTAGTGGATTTTCAAGGTCAGAGAGATTTGCCTTGTACCTGGCTGATCCTTGTTTGATCCTGGACACCATATACAACAACCCACACACACACACACCAAGGACTTCCAGGAGTGTTCCCTGAGCACAGAGCCAGGAGTAAGCCTTGAGCATCACTGAGTGTGCCCACCTCCCAAATCAAAGCAAACAAACCAAGCAATGAATTTTCAGGTCTACTGGGCCTTGAAATCTGTTCTTCTTCAAGCCCTCTACTAAATTCTGAAAGAAATGGCAGAAACAAGGCATGTCTGGAAAGAAACTTAACCAACCATTCTCCAGACTCATCCCAAGTAACCAGCACTTAAGCAGGTGGTATTGCCTTCTACCCCAGCTACTATCACAAGTACCTCCCCCTGCACCCTCATAGTAAGAGGGAACCTCCCACCAGCACCAGTACAAGGGCAGGGTGGTCCTGGATCTAACACCAACAGGAATATCTCTTCAGCTCTTCTCTCAATATGATTCTCCAAAATGTGCTTTTTTTTCTTCTCACTGATATGTATGTATATATATATTCCCATTTATTAGAGCCTGGTTTAATTTTACCCCACCCTTTTGGAGCAATGTTTTAATTTGGGCTTCTTGTGTTCTAAAAATATCTTGTCAGGGCATCAAAATAACACTGCAGAATGGCCGCCTGAGAACTTCAGGGCGTGTTTCTAAACAGCCTGACGCTATGCAAGCTTCTGCCACGCGTCAGATTGCTGAGCCTAATGATTTCCACTTGGCTCTTTCCAGAAGGTTTTCTTTCCTAAGATGGGTTTCAGAAAGATGACAAGAGAGAGTTGTATAGTCAATGCAGAGTATTGAAGCTGGAAGGGATTTGGGGGGGTAAAGAGCAAAACCCAGACCCCCACTTCCAAATCTGTAGCAATTTACCCCTGAAAAGTTATTCTTTCTTCCTCTCCAGGGTGTTGTGTTTGTACCGGGTCTCTTCACATACACATCTGATGGTATAAAAGGGAGAAGGGGGAGTGCGCCAAATAGCACGTTTTCCAGATTAAGCAAAATCCTAGTAGATTAAAAAAATGTTCTCATTTCAGAATCAAAATCACCTTTCAAATCAGAACATTCCTGGGGACCTGGAAATCAGTCTTCTAAAATATGTCCCAGGCATTTGTTAGCAAGCACATTTGGAATGCACTGGTGTGGTGTGTTGAATCCCAAATTGTGCTTTGTTTGGGTCCAATTGGGGAAATTACAGACTCTTCAGAGTTGTGCTAAAGCTGGCTCTAACAGGCTCAGAGAGGCTCAGCAGAACTGATTATTAAAACCTCAGGAATTTTGCCAACTGCGTCTTAAATGCAGACATTATTAAATGGTATTGAAAGCAGGGATTCAAAGACATACTTGGACACCAGTGTTCACAGCAGCTTTATTCTCAACAGACAAAAGGTGGAAACCACCCAAGTGTCCATCAGCAAATGAATGAACATTCAAAGGAATCGGATTCAGCCATAAATAGGAATGAAATTGGCATACCTGCTACAGAATGGGAGAGTCTAGAAAACATAGCACTAAGTGAAATGAGTCATATAGACATACTTTTAAAAAGAAAATAAATATTGTAGACCTCAACTATATTAAGTATCTAGTGTAGGTAAAACCAAAGACAATGTATATTAAAAAGTACTAGAGTGGGGCCGGAGAGAGAGCATGGAGGTAATGTGTTTGCCTTGCATGCAGAAGGTCAGTGGTTCGAATCCCGGCATCCCATATGGTCCCCCGAGCCTGCCAGGAGCAATTTCTAAGCATAGAAACAGGAGTAACCCCTGTGCGCTGCCGAGTGTGACCCAAAAACCAAAAGGAAAAAAGGAAAGTACTAGAGTTTGAGAACAGAGAAAGGGGACAAAGTTTCTGTTTGGGATGATAAAAAAATTTTTTTTTCTGGAAATAGACTATAGTGAAATGAAACAACATGAGGATTGTACTTAATGCTGCCACTTTGTACTCCTGAAGAGTATGATGATATATGATGAATTCATATATTTTTATCATAATAAAAATTTTACTTTATTTCAAAAAGAAAATTAAACTATTTAAAACAGTAATTAGGGACTGGCTTGGTAGCACAGTAGTAAGGCATTTGCTTTGCATGCAGCGTACCCGGAATGGATCTGGGTTCAATCCCCGGCATCCCATATGGTTCCTCAAGCCTGCCAGGAGTAACCTCTGAGTACCACCGAGTATGACCCCTCCAAAAAAAGTAATTAAATATCAAAGTAAAACTTACTTTTGTTGTTTTGATTTTGGGATCATATACATCAGAGTTCAATACTATTCTTGGCTCTGTGCTCAGGAATCACTTCTGGTGGGGTTCAGGGAACCATATGTGGTGTCTGGGAATCAAACTCATGTTGGCCACATGCAAGACAAGATCCATACTTGCTATACTATATCCCTTTGGCCCTAGAGAGTGTCTTGTCCTTTTTTTTTTTTTTATCACTAGTATGAATTAGAAAAGTTTTGGGTAAATCCATCAAACCCAAAGCAATTATAGTGTCAAATTACCCCACTCTCAAGAAATGATTTTTGATGCCCATCAAAATCTGTCCATCAAAGTAACAAAATAGAAAAAAAGCCTGGCAGACATAAAAGTTATTGCACAAGATGTCAAAGAGGCCCAGTGTATATATCTGGCCCATATACACCCAGATATGGTGTATAATGAGAAGTGCACTTCATCTTGACACTATTTTACCAGCATATAATAACCCCAGTCTAATCATGAGGAACCAATCAGATAATCCTATAGAGGAAACATTTTTCAGGATATCTGACCAGACTCAAGACTACCCAAGAAACTATCACAGAGGCCGGAGAGATAGCATGGAGATAGGGCGTTTGCCTTGCATGTAGAAGGACAGTGGTTTGAATTCTGGCATCCCATATGGTCCCCCGAGCCTGTCAGGAGTGGTTTCTGAGCAGAGCCAGGAATAACTCCTGAGCACTGCCAGGCTCAAAAACCAAAAAAAGAAAAAAGAAAAAAAAAAAAAAAGGAAAGAAAAGAAACTATCACAAACCTGTGAAGCCTGAATAGGCCAAATTGGACCCTGTTACTAAATATGAACATAATGGAGAAACTGGTGAAATCCAAATAAAATCTGGAGATTATTTCACAACATACCAGTGATCATTTTGTTATATTATAAAATACCATAGGCCTGACAAATTATCATAGGAAAGCAAGGTGTAAAATATGATGGAAGTGGAATGTTCTAAGCAGAGACTCCTTATACTCTATTAGCAACTTCTATAAATCTAAAAATACTTCCAAGGGCCCTAGGAAATGACAAGGTGGCAAACATCAGTTTTACATGTGTGAGATTATGAGTTTAATTCCTGTCACCAGCATGACCTCATATCTTTAAGCAAGTGTGACACTGGTACTGCTGTTGTGATCCCTGTGCCACAAGTGACAATGGTACACTGAAAACAAATTTGCAATTCCACACATGCCAACAATGATGACAACAGTAAAAGGGAAGAGAAGAGATGGGGAAATAGCACACATGACAAAGCACAGGCTTAGCATGTATGTATTTGATCACTGACATAATGTGGACTCCCAGAACGGCCAGATATAATCCAGGTTAGCACCACCAAGAGAGGCTTCTATTTTAAAGAGGATGGGAAAGGAAGGAAACACCTTTCTTTTCCAAAAAAGTTTAATTAGAGGGCTGGAGAGAGAGCACAGCGGCAGGGCATTTGCCTTGCATGCAGATGATCCAGGTTCAAATCCCGGCATCCCATATGGTCCCTTGTGCCTATCAGGAGTGATTTCTGAGCACAGAGCCAGAAATAACCCCCGAGTGCCACAGGATGTGACTCCCCAAAATAAAAAAATAAACAAAAGAGTTTATTTAGAAATAATATGAGAAGCAGAGAGATAGCTCAGGGGTTAAGGCACATGCCTTGCATGAGATTTGCCTGGCTTGGTTGGTCTCCAGCACCAATATCTCCCAGGTATCATCAGGTACAGTTCTGGAGGTCTCCTGAAGTAGACCTTACTCTGGGAGACCTGAGTAATTCTTAGCACTATGGAAACCCAGCAGCTCTGCATTTTAGGACCTTAAAATTGAATCATGGCCCCATTGGTTGAGAATCACCACAAGGAGTTTCAGGGCCTCCTGAGTACCCCTTGTGAGCCCCTCCAATTTTTTTTTGTTTTGGGCATACACTCAGTGGTGCTCAGGAATTACTCCCAGCAGACTCGGGGTACTATATGGGAGGATGGGGATCAAACTCTATTTGGCTGATACAAGGCAAACACCCTACCTGTTTTATATTATCTCTTTAATTCTACCCCCCAATTCAATAAACTATGTATTTTTGGGGTCTCTTAAGCAGTGCATAGGAGGCCCCTCCAAGAAAAACTGTGTCACCCTGGCTTAATGGTTTTCTGTAAGAACCCAAATGCCAAGCTGCTGGGGCCTGGGTCCTCTAGAAAACCAGAATTACCCTAACAGTGCTTGGGAGATTCCTGGGCAATACCCAGCAGTGCTCCGAGACAGTTCCATGTGGTGCCAGGGTTTGAACTCAAGTCTCACATATGCTTTGACTGAAACTATTTCCCTATCCCTTATGTACCTTCTATTCCAATTTTTTTCTATTTTAGGGAATATACTTCTATAGCTTATTTGTGCCATATGGCAGAGTATGTTTCAAAGAATGTTCATTTATCTCTATAAGCAAAAAATAATATTCTTTCTAGGTTCTGTTAACCAGAGAGAGACAGAGAGAGAGACAGACAGAGAGAGAGACAGATATATATGGTCCTAGAAAAGGTATTCTGCCCTGAGTACCTCCAGGAGTGACCCTCAAGCTCCATTACAGAGTTAGGAGTAGCCTCTATATACCACCAGATATGGTCCCCCCAAAATAAAAAAGACATTCTCCCCAAGCTGTCCTGGTTTCCTCTCCAAGCCTACACTGAATCATCATGGCTACTTGTTTATAGCAGGTGTGAAGGGCCAGCTCCTGGTAGGTTCCTGGGGTACACCAGGTTTACCACACTGGGTGTGGCTTGGGTGAATGCTCAGGGGTCATAACAGCCACATCTATCAGTGCTGGGGGTGAGTGAGTCCCTGGGGCTACTCAGTGATAACTGGACCAACTGGACCAGATGGTTTAGTGCTCAGGTTAGCTCTGAGGTCAGCTTTGCCCTGAGGGGCAAGGGGCCTCCAAAGCTACACCTGGGATGCTCAGGAGGCCATGTGGTTCCAAGGCTCAATGGCAGGTCCCTGAGCATGCAAGATAGATAACCCTGCTTGCTGAGCAATCTCCCACCCTCCCACTATTTCCAGAGCAACATCTATTGCTGTCATCTATTGCCTTTTTTTTTTTTTTTTTGCAATTTCCAAGCGTAAGACAATAAGTACTAATTATCTCACAAAATGTCTGTGGCTTATGAATCCAGCAGTGTCTTAGACCAGAGTTTGTGACTCAGTGTTTCTTAGGCTGCTGTCAGGAGGTCAGCCCGGGCAGTACTTACACTGCCTGATCTGAATGATCTGCTTCTGGGTGGCTCATTGGTCAGCATGCAAACCCCGTCATGGTTGCTGGTGCTGGCTCCTCACTACCTGGACCCTTGTGTGTTGTTTTCATGGGTCTTCTCATTACACATTAGAGCATGAAAGAAGTACTCTATCCCAAACATGTGTGAGAATGGCTGAGAGACAGGATAAGGGTAAGGCTTTGCCCTCCTGCATGCTGCCAACTAGTTTGAATCTCCACCATGTTCTAGTCTGCTGGGGGCACAAACGAGGTTCACTCCAGAGCACAGAATTAGGAACAGGTCTTGAGCACTATGCATGTGACCACAAGATCAAAACTAACCAAATAAAACATAAACCAGAGTGTAGCCTTGGCTGTCTCCCCTTCTCCCCTTCCTCTCCTATTATCTTCTCTCCTTTCATTATTTTTGTTTTGTTTTATTTTTTGGGTCACACTCAGCGGCGCTCAGGGGTTACTCCTGGCTCTTCTCTCAGAAATCGCTCCTGGCTGGCTCAGGGGACCATATGGGATGCCGGGATTCGAACCACTGTCCCTCCTGGATTGGCTGCATGCAAGGCAAACGCCCTACCGCTGTGCTATCTCTCCAGATCCCTCTCTTTTTTCTTTTTTTGTTTGTTTGTTTGTTTGTTTTTTGGGTCACACTCGGCAACGCTCAGGGTTACACCTGGCTCTTTGTTCAGAAGTCACTCCTGGAAGGCTTAGGGGACCATATGGAATGCTGGGGATCAAACTCAGGTCTGGCCCGAGTTGGCTGCATGCAAGGCAAATGCCTTAATGCTGTGCTATCACTCTAGCCCCCCATCCTCTCCTTTCTTTCTCCTCTCTCTTTCATTCTCTCTCTCTCCCCTCTCCCCCAGTTCGTGTTTCAGAATTATTTGATACTTTCGAGGCTTGTTTCTCAGCTGTCAGAACTAGTTGGGGTATATATTAGGGGTAGTTTAGACCTATTGTTATTGTTTAACACTTCTGAACACTTCTGAAGTCTCTTTTGTTTTGTTTTGTTTTGTTTTGTTTTTGGGCCACACCCGGTGTTGCTCAGGGGTTACTCCTGGCTGTCTGCTCAGAAATAGCTCCTGGTAGGCACGGGGGACCATATGGGACACCAGGATTCGAACCAACCACCTTTGGTCCTGGATCGGCTGCTTGCAAGGCAAATGTGCTATCTCTCCGGGCCCTGAAGTCTCTTTTTAATGTCTTTGGTAATTAATGAATCTTTTACTCTAATTCAGACATCTCTGAACCAGATGTGAACTGGAACTTGTTCATTTACATGCTCTTTGCTTAGCCATCTGGAATTTAACTCTATAACTATATTAACCATTTAGCCATATTAACTCAACATAAATTCAGGTCCCATGGAAAAAAAATTTTTTTTTGGTTTTTGGGCCACACCCGCCAGCACTCAGGGGTTACTCCTGGCTTTGCATTCAGAAATTGCTCCTAGGAGGCACGGGGATGGGAAACCATATGGGATACCAGGATTTGAACCACCATCTGTCCTGGATTGGCTGCTTGCAAGGCAAATGCCCTATTGCTGTGCTATCGCTCATGCTATCCTCCCATGAAAATTTTGTTGTTGTTGTTGTTATTGTTGTTGTTCTAGGTACTACTCCTGGTTTGGTGCTCAGGGGTTCTCCCTCAGCAGTGTTCAAAAGATGCATGACTCAGCAACTCATACATGTGAGGCAGGTGCCCTACCATGGGCTGTATTCCCAGCACTACTCACAATTTCTGATAAAGTGGTTACTAGACAAGTGTTGGTAGAGTAATATTTACTGAAGGAAGGTAATTAAATTAAATTTCTCTAATATCCACAAGAAAAGCAAGGCTGATTTTCTGTCCTAAGAATGTACTGTTCATCCATTCTATTGTAGAGATGGTACAAGTGATCTCTAAAGGGTTTGTTTACACACTGACAGTAGAACATGGGCTGAGAATTCTGGGCTCTCAGATCCAATGCAAATCCATAAACCACTGGGGAATACATATCTGCTCTATTTTCCTTTTAAGAGGCATGATGAACTGAATTATGCCATATGATTATTATGCAATGAAAAACTATAAACTAATTTGGGAGGCCACATCTAATGGTTTTTAGGGATCTCTTCTGGTGGTGCTCAGAGAACCTTATGTCATGAGTGGATCAGACTAGAGTCAGCCTTATGAAAGACAAAAACTTTACCTGCTTTACTATCTCTCCAGCCCCATCAGTTTGTACCATGAGGGGATACACGTAGTGTGCTTAGGAGCTACTCTTAGCTCACAGTGATGGGCTCACTTCTAGTAGTGTGGGATAGGGTGTGGGGTGAATCATGTGGTACTTCTATTTGTAAAACTTGTCTTCCAACCCTTTGAGCCTTATCCTTTATGTTTTTTGTTTTTGTTTTTGTTTGGTTTTTGAGTCACACCCGGCACCACTCAGAGGTTACTCCTGGCTTTATGCTCAGAAAACCAAAATCGCTCCTGGGTAGCTGGAGAGATAGCATGGAGGTAAGGTGTTTGCCTTGCATGCAGAAGGATGGTGGTTTGAATCCCAGCATCCCATATGGTCCCCTGTGCCTGCCAGGGGCAATTTCTGAGCGTGGAGCCAGGAGTAACCCCTGAGTGCTGCCTGGTGTGACCCCCCCCAAACAAACAAACAAACAAACAAACTAAAAAAGAAATCGCTCCTGGCAATCTCGGGAGACCATCCTTCTGCATGCAAGGCAAACGCCTTGCCTCTATACTATTTCTCCAGTCCCATCCTTCATGTTTTTAAGTTGTGATGCTCACACATTCAGCCACATACATATAGAGTGTTGTATTCCTTTAGCGTGGTGCTCACATAACATAAATGATCCTCGGGATTCGCACTTTTTAAGTTGTGGTGCTCTAGTACATTCTGGTTGAGTGCTTGCCAGAAGTCACTGCGATGCTCACATAGTGCTCACCTGGGTTGATGCTTCCTGGTAGAAGTGTTCACACATTTTTTAGTTGCAGTGCTCATGGCAGGGTGGAGTCACACCCCTTTGTTATGGTGCGTACATGTGCTTGGCTGCAGTGTGGTCAAAAACCACTTGTGGGACTGGAGGGGTGACGCAAGACTATGCTAGTCTAGGACGGACTGCGGTTGGATTCCCTGCCGTCCCATATGGCCCCCCAAGCCAGGAGAGAATTCTGAGCACATAGCCAGGAGTAACCCCTGAGCGTCACCAGGTGTGGCCCCAAAACCAAACCAACAACAACAACAACAACAACAAAAACCAAAAAAACAAAACCAAAAACCACTTGCATTGTCAGGAATCAAAGTCAGCAGGGCTGTTAGACTAGCCCTTTATGCATCTGGAAGCCCTTGGGGTTAAACTTCTGACCATACATTTGCAAGGTAGCCACTCTCAGCCACTGAACCATTCCTCAGGCCTCCACGATCAACCACTATGTGCACCCTAGTCACACTCTCACTGTCATTCTCTAAGAGATCTCAGCTAAATCACAATTTAATTAGCAAGTACATTTCTTTTTTTTTTTTTTTTTGGTTTTTGGGTCACACCCAGTGTTGCTCAGGGGTTACTCCTGGCTGTCTGCTCAGAAATAGCTCCTGGCAGGCACGGGGGACCATATGGGACACCGGGATTCAAACCAGCCACCTTTGGTCCTGGATTGGCTGCTTGCAAGGCAAACGCCACTGTGCTATCTCTCCGGGCCTGCAAGTACATTCCTATCAAATTTTTTTTGGACCATACCTCAGTGGTGTTTAGGGCTTATTCCTGGCTCTGTACTCAGAAATCACTCCTAGAGGAGCTTCAGGGGACCATGTGTGTCAGGGATTGTTTCCATTACATACAAGGCAAGTGACCTATCTACTGTGCTATCTCTCCTGTCCCACCTATCAGAATTTAAAATATGACTTAATTTGTTTAGATTCACAGCAAAGTTGAACAGAAGGTATAGAGATTTCTCATAAGCCCCTTAGCCCTATTAATACATAACCTCCCACATTAAAATAATAACTATTGGGGCTGGAGAGCTAGCATGGAGGTAAGGCATTTGCCTTGCATGCAGAAGAACGGTGGTTCGAATGCCGACATCCCAGATGATCCCCTGAGCCTGCCAGGAGCGATTTCTGAGTGTAGAGCCAGGAGTAACCCCTGAGCGTTGCTGGGTGTGACCCAAAAACCATATATATATAAAATGCCAATCAACACATAATGGGAAAAGAGGTGGGAAGGAAGGAACTTTAAACTGAAGGTGACACAAGGATGAGGGGGAGGGTCATGGGCACACTGGTGGCAGGGCTGTAAAGCAGCCTTGTACATCAATACCAGAAACTTGAGCACTATTGAATTCTATTGCCTAAACAAAAAAGAGGGAAGAAAGGAAGGTAAGAAGATTGCACTGTTAGTCACAAGGGAAAGATTTGGTCTGAACTAAAAAATGGCAAAGTAGTTTTAAGGATACTCAGGCCCAGTGATCAGGTGATTGCTTTGCATGTGTGAACTCACGAGGATGATCCTTGGAAATACCCTTGTGATCCCCAACACTGTACTGCAACCAAGTGTTCAAGCCCCATGCACTGCTAAAAGAGCGGCAAAGGGAAGGATGGAAGACAAAATAATTAAGACGATAATCTCTTCAAAAATACAAAACAGATGTGAGGCTGACAATAGAATATATATATATATATATATATATATATATATTTTTTTTTTTTTAAAGTTGATTCTTTTTTTGGGCAGAGGTGGGGTTTATGCCACACCTGGCAGAACCAGGGGATATTCTTGACTCGGCTCAGGAATGATCCTGGCAGTGATAGTGGGATCATTTGTGGTCCAATTTGAAGCAGGGTCACAACCGATTATCTGTATACAAGAAGTGTGTTGCCACCTGTATGATGGGCCCTTGATTTGATTTTCAAAACTGAGATAATGTTGGGGTTGGAGAAATGGTATATTACAGGTAGGGCACTTGCCTTACATAGGGCTGTCCTGGGTTCATCCCCAACACCTCATATGGTTCCCTGAACCTGTCAGGAGTGATTCTCAAGTGCAGTTAGGATTAACCACTATGTACCAGTCCCCCCCCAAAAAAAAACCCCAAAAAACCAGATAATGTTGGCTTATCAAACATAGTTTGTTTTTTTTACATTTATTTATTTGTTTATTTAGTTTTTTGGGCTATACCCGGCAGCATTCAGGGGTTACTCCTGGCTCTGTGCTCAGAAATCAATCCTGACAGGATCAGGGGAACATGGGGAACACTGGAAATTGAACCCCGTCCATCCCGGGATGGCCACATGCAAGGCAAACACCCTACTGCTGTGCTATTGCTCCAGCCCCAGACTATATATTTTAGGTATACAATTTCAAAACTACAATACAAAAAATTTCAAATTACAATTTCAAAAATACAATACAAAAAAACAATTTTCAAAAATACAATATATTTTTAGGTATACACCTCCTAAAAATGTATGTGGCAATACCATACCCATTATGTAAGTGCTACATTCTTCAGTGACAGTCATTGGATCCTCTTCAGCCTTCTAAACTTTTCCCTACTTTTACCTCTAGTTTACTCAGTTCTGTGATTGGAGTTGAGGGTTTTTCCCCTGGGACATTTTATCTTCTTCCTTTGCTTTAAAAATATGTTATTTAGGGGCCGAAGAGATAGCATGGAGGTAAGGAATTTGCTTGCATGCAGAAGAACGGTCGTTTGAATCCTGGCATCCCATATGGTCCCCTGAGCCTACCAGGAGTGATTTCTGAGCATAGAGTCAGGAGGAACTCCTGAGCACTGCCAAGTGTGACCCAAAAACCAAAAAAAAAAAAAATGTTATTTAAGGAGCTGGAGCCGTGGCGTAAGTGGTAGGGCGTGTTCCTTGCATACGCTAATCTAGGATGGACCATGGTTCAATTCCCTGCCCCCTCTGGTGTCTCATATGGTCCCCCAAGCCAAGAGGGATTTCTGAGCACATAGCCAGGAGTAATCAAGTAATCGCTGAGTGTCACCAGGTGTGGCCCAAAAACCAGAAAAAAAAAGTTATTTAGGGCTGGAGAGATAGCATAGTGGTAGGACATTTGCTTTGCACGTTTTTAACTCACATATACATACATACATACATACATATGTGTGTACGCATACCTTATTACATAAAACAATTAAAAATAAATGCATATAGGGTCGGAGAGATAGCACAGTGGTAGGGTGCTTGCCTTGGATGCAGAAGAACAGTGGTTCGAGTTCTGGCATCCTATATTGTCCCCTGAGCCTGCCAGGAGCGACTTCTGAGCTTAGAGCTAGGAGTAACCCCTGAGCGCTGCCAGGTGTGACCCCCCCAAAAAAACAAAAAAAATGTATATATAAATGTTGGCGATAGAACCTGGGCTGACCATATGTAAAGTAAATGCTCTACCTGCTGTGCTATTGCTCTTGCCCCTGAATGTATGTATTATTAAAGCAAAGGAAGATATATATGTGTATATATGGCATATATATAAGCCACATATATATAAGCCACACAAGAGTAATATAATTTAGTATTTGCTTTACTAACTTGAAACACTTTAATTCTTTTTTTTTTTTTTTTTTTTTTTTTTGGTTTTTTGGGCCACACCCGGCATTGCTCAGGGGTTACTCCTGGCTGTCTGCTCAGAAATAGCTCCTGACACCGGGACACCGGGATTCGAACCAACCACCTTTGGTCCTGGATCAGCTGCTTGCAAGGCAAACGCCGCTGTGCTATCTCTCCGGCCCCAACACTTTAATTCTATCTGTGTTATAGTTAATTGTATAATTTAATCTTTTTTTTTTGTTTGTTTTTTGTTTTTGGGCCACACCCGGCAGTGCTCAGGGGATACTCTTAGCTGTCTGCTCAGAAATAGCTCCTGGCAGGCACGGGGAACCATATGGGACACTGGGATTTGAACCAACCACCTTTGGTCCTGGATCGGCTGCTTGCAAGGCAAACGCCGCTGTGCTATCTTTCCGGGCCCATAATTTAATCTTTTATTATAGCTGAGTAGCATTCCACTGGGTATATATACATCACTGTTCCTTACCCAGTCATCTGTTGTTGAGCACTTAAGTTATTTTCGGAGTTTGATTATTGTAAATAATGCTGCAATTCACACATGTATGCACATATATTTTCTTATTGTTTTTGTGTTCTTTAGATACCGAGACTTGGCACCACAGGACATGTTAGATCTATTTTTAATATTTTGAGGTATCACCATACTGTTTCTTATGAGAAATTTTATTTACATTCCCACATCAACAATGGATGAAGTTTCCTTTTTTCACACTTTCCCAACATTTGTTTCTGATCTGTTTTTGTTATTTCTGGGCCACACCCAGCATTGCTCAAGGGTTATTCCTGGCAGTTCTTAGGGATGTGTTGTAGGTGGATTGAAGGTAGACCTTCTGCATACAAAACGTGTACTAGACCCTAGTCCCTTGAGTTAGTTATCTGGTCAATTCTGGACATATTTTTGTTGTTATTGTTTGTTCGTTTGTTTGTGACCCATACCCAGTGGTGCTCAGGAATTACTCCTGGTGGGTTTGGGAGACCATATATATATAGGGGTTCCAGGGATTGAACCCAGTCGGCTGTGTTCAAAGCAAATGCATTACGCACTGTACTATTACTCTAGCCCCGATTCTGACCATTTTGATCTAGGCCATTCTAATGGAAGTGAGGCAATATCGCATTGCAGTTTTGACTTGTTATTTTCCTAATAACAAATTACAATCAACTTTTTTCATGTGTCTATTGTCATCTTTACCTTCTTTACTGAAGTAACTGTTAAGCTCTTCTTGTCATTTATGAAGTTCTTCAGTTTTTATCGCTGTTTTTGTTTGTTTTTGGGCCACACCTGGCAGTGCCTAAGGGTTACTCCTGGCTCTGTGCTCAGAAATCATTCCTGACAGGCTTGGAGGACCTTATGAGATCTGGGGATCGAACCCTGATCTGTCTCCGGTCAGCTGCGTACAAGGCAAATGCCCTACAGCTGCGCTATCACTGGCCCTATTGCTGCTTTACAAGTTCCTTATGTGTCTTGGACTTTAGCACATTGTTAGATATATAGTGTATGATTGTCTTCTTCCATTTGGTAAAAGGTCAAAAAGCTGGACTTTAGATAACTTTTTATATCTCAAAGCTATTTTGAGCCTAGAAACTAAAGTAAGATATATACAATTGGTTTACAGAAGGATTTTGTTCTAGTTTCTATTTTATTTATTTAGTTTTGGTTTTGTTTTAAATTTTTGGGTCACACCTAGTGATGTTCAGGGGTTACTCCTGGTTCTGCATTTATGAATTACTTTTTTTTGGGGGGGGGTCGCACCTGGCAGTGCTCAGGGGTTATTTCTGGCTCCATGCTCAGAAATTGCTCCTGGCAGGCTCGGGGGACCATATGGGATGCCGGAATTCGAACTGAAGACCTCCTGCATGAAAGGCAAATGCCTTACCTCCATGCTATCTCTCCGGCCCCATGAATTACTTCTTACTGGCTCAGAGAACCATATGGAATACCAGGGATCAAAGTTGGTTTGGCATTGTACAAGGTAAGTGCCCTATGCACTGTACTATCACTCTGGCCCTATTTATTAATTTGATATTATTTCAATTTTTTTGTTTGTTTGTTTTTGGGCCACACTCAGTGATGCTCAGGGGTTACTCCTGGTTCTGCACTCAGAAATCGCTCCTGGAGGGGCCGGAGAGATAGCATGGAGGTAAGGCGTTTGCCTTTCATGCAGGAGGTCATCGGTTCGAATCTCGGCGTCCCATATGGTCCCCCATGCCTGCCAGGAGCAATTTCTGAGCCTGGAGCCAGGAATAACCCCTGAGCACTGCTGGATGTGACCCAAAAACCACCAAAAAAATAAATCGCTCCTGGCTCTGGGGACCATATAGGATGCCAGGGATAGAACTACGGTCCATCCTAGGTCAGATGCATGCAAGGCAAAAATGCCCTACTGCTGTGATGCTGCTCTGGCCCTATATATATTAATTTTTAATAATGTTTAATCACCATGGTCTATTTTAAATAATTAAAATGCAATTAATACTTTCTCAGATTTGTAGTTTGCATTATTCTAGAGAAGATATTACAAAACAGTTACAACAATGGAAGAATAAGATAAGAGATACTAGAGAGATAGTAGAGTAGGGATAGTGCTTGCTTTACGCGTGGCCAGTCTGGATTTGATCCCTAATACCGCATAGGATCACCTGAGTACCATCAGAAGTGGCTCCTTAGCACAGAGCTAGAAGTAATTCCTGAGCACCACTAAGCATGGTCCTCCCAAAAAAGATGAAAGAAAACTAAAAAGAAATTACTTCATTTTCCAGATGCTAAGGAAAAGCAGCCACCAAGAATTTATAAGACTGATTCACTGGATCAGAGAGATAGTAAAAGGGGTGAAGTCACTTGATTTGCATGTGGCTGACCCTGATTTGATTCCCCAGCACCATAAAATTTTCCAAGGACCTTTGAAAGCAACTCCTGAGAACAGAGTTGGGTGTAGCCTCTCTTCCCTCCTCCCAAACAAAATAATCATTCTCTGGGATTTGAAAACAATTAAATTGCAAGGGACACAAATAAAAACTTTATTGCAGTTGGGGTAGAGGTGGAAAGTAAGACAAAGAAGACAATATGTAAGTATTACAGCTGGTTAATATTTGCTCAGTGGTTCAGTGGATAGTGTAACTTGTTTGCCAAATTTGGATTGCAATAAGATAGAAAAAAACTCAAAATGAATGTTTTACTTATTTCCCATTCTTAGTTTATTTATTAAAACTTGTTAAAGTACGGGGCCGGAGAGATAGCATTGAGGTAAGGCGTTTGCCTTGCATGCAGAAGGACGGTGGTTCTAATCCTGGCATCCCATAAGGTCCCCTGAACCTGCCAGGGGCGATTTCTGAGCGTAGAGCCAGGAGTAACCCCTGAGCGCTGCCGGGTATGACCCAAAAACAAAAACAAAAACAAAAAACAAAAAAAACTTGTTAAAGTAAAATCAAACATAATTAAGCAGGGGCCAGAGATACAGTACAGAAATTAAGGCACTTACCTTGCATACGGCCTATCCTGGTTCAATTCCCAGCACCACATTTGGTCTCCTGAGCACCAAGCCACAAGTGACCCTTGAGAAATCTCTGGGTATGGCTAAATAATAAATAAATTAAATAACGGTTGGTTTAGAGGCCAGGGATGTGGCTGGGGCAGTAGGACAGTTCTTTTTTTTTTTTTTTTTTTTAAGAAAAGTTTTTGGGCCACACCCGGTGACGCTCAGGGGTTACTCCTGGCTATGCGCTCAGAAGTCGCTCCTGGCTTGGGGGACCATATGGGATGCCGGGGGATTGAACCTCGGTCCTTCCAAGGCTAGCGCAGGCAAGGCAGGCACCTTACCTCCAGCGCCACCACCCGGCCCCAGTAGGACAGTTCTTGACTTGCATGGGTGAAGCATTGAGTTTTGTTTTTTCTAGCACTGGAAGAAATTTTTATTTTATTTTATTTTATTTTGGGGGATTTTGTTGTTGTTGTTGTTGTTTTTGTTTGTTTGTTTTTGGGCCACACCCGGCGTTGCTCAGGGGTTACTCCTGGCTGTCTGCTCAGAAATAGCTCCTGGCAGGCACGGGGGACCATATGGGACACTGGGATTCGAACCAACCACTTTTGGTCCTGGATCAGCTGCTTGCAAGGCAAACGCCGATGTGCTATCTCTCCGGGCCCAATTTTTTTTTTTTTTTTGTGGTTTTTGGGTCACACCTGGCAGTGCTCAGGGGTTATTTCTGGCTCCAGGTTCAGAAATTGCTCCTGGCAGGCACGGGGGACCATATGGGACCCTGGGATTTGAACCGATGACCTCCTGCATGAAAGGCAACCGCCTTACCTCCATGCTATCTCTCCGCCCCTATTTTGGGGAATTTTTAAGTAAAAATTTTAAATAAATATTTTTAAAGTATTATATAGATTCTCAGTATATAGACCTACAGTTCAATCTCTATAAACTACATTGTGATCACCTCCAAGTTTTCATGTTTTTACTTTATATCTTACCCCCTTTATCCATACCACCTCCCTTGCCCCCATTTACAATAATACAATAATAACTATTGTAATGGCAGAACACGAGTTTAAGTTTTTTGGCTTTTATTTTGGGGGGGTTTGGTTCACACCGGCACACTCAGGGGTTACTCCTGACTCTATGCTCAGAAATCGTTCCTGGCAGGCTCAGGGGACCATATGGGATGCCGGGATTTGAACCACCGACCTGCATGCAAAGCAAATGCCTTACCTTCATGCTATCTCTTTGGCCCCCTTAGCTTTTTTTTTTTTCATATATAGTATTTGTTTTTGTCTAATTTATTTAGCTTAGCATAGTTCCTTCAATGTGGATCCACTATCTCATGATTTCCTAAAAATTTTCATTTACTTACTAATAACTGAGTAGTATTTTACTGTGTATATATCATGCATCTTCTTTATCTACTAACCTGCCTTTTAGTACTAAAGTTTCTATTCCTTGGCTGTTGTGCATAATGCTGCAATGAACATAGGGTTGCATAAACATTTTTGAATTAGGGTTCTAGGGACCAGAGAGATAGCACAGTGGTAAGGCATTTGCCTTGCATGCGGCCAACCCTGTCATTCCTGGCATCCCATATGGTCCCCTGAGTCTTCCAGGAGTGAATTCTGAACACAGAGCCAGGAGTAACTCAAGAACACCACTGGGTGTGGCCCAAAAACCAGAAAAAAAAAAAAGAATTAGTCTTTTATATTCTTCACTTAAGTACCTGTTCTTAGTTTTAGCTTCGATATCTTTTTGTTTGTTTGTTTGTTTGTTTGTTTTTGGCTCACACCCGGCAGTGCTCAGGGATTACTCCTGGCTCTATGCTCAGAAATTGCTCCTGGCAGGCTTGGGGGACCATATGGGATGCCGGGATTTGAACCACTAACCTTCTGCATGCAAGGCAAACGCACTACCCCCATGCTATCTCTCCGGTCCTTTAGCTTCAAAATTTTGAATTATTATATCTTTATTTTGGTTTTTGAACCACAACCGGTGACTCTCAGGGATTACTCCTGGCTATGTGCTCAGAAATCGCTCCTGGCTATGGGATGCCATAGATCAAATACAGGTCTGTCTTGGATCAGCTTCGTGCAAGGCAAACGCTGTGCTCTCGCTATGGCGAGAATTGAATCCCCTTGAATTCTTAGGGGATGTTCTTAGCTGATTCTATTGTCAATTTTAGGCATCTTCAATTTTTTGTTTGTTTTGGGGTCTCACCTGGTGGTACTCAGAGGTTACTGCTGGATCTGTACTCAGGAATTACTCCTGGTGGGCTTGAGGAATGATATGGGATGCTGAGGATCAAACCAGGATTAGTTACATGCAAGGCAAACACCCTACAGTCTGTACGAATGCTCCAGCTCTCCAGCTCTGGCGTCTTACATTTTTTAAAAGTTATATTCAGGTTTTTAGTTTTTGGGTAACACCTAACGGTGCTCTAGGATATGAGGTCCTCCTTGAAATATGGTTCTTGGGCAAGGTGGTGGTCTGAGGCCACCTTACAGAAGGATACATGTGATTCTGTAATTGAACTCAGGGCCTTGTAAATGCTAGACATGAGGTTTCCCACTTGAGTGAGAACTTGGGCTTTTAGGTATTTTCTTAAGAATAATAAACAGAAAGAAAAATATTTTTATTGCAGATTAGAAAATGACATTTCTTAAGTCATTCTTCAAATATTTTGTCCAGGTTTAAAATGAAAATGATTTTCATATCTGGAAATGCCAGGATCTAATTCTTTGTAGGTAGGATTTGTAATAGGTGAAAGATAACAACAAAGATCATTTTAAAGGCCCTCCAACCCCTCAGGGCCAAATCTAGCAGTGCTCAGAAGCTATTCCCAGCTTGATGCCTTGGGGGACACTCCAGTCAGTGTTTGGAGGGATACCATGGTACAAGGATAAACTTGCATACAAAACATGCTCAGCCCATTGAGTTATCTCCGAGGCCTGTAGATTAATATTAACACTAGCAAGGAGGGAAAAATCAGCTTTCTCAAATAATCTTGTTAGAATGTAAACTGGCACAATGTTTTAGACAATTGAAAATAGCTATTCAAACTTATTTTGGGAGAGGCATATCTGGTGGTGCTTAGGAGTTACTCCTGGCTTTGGGTTCAGAAATCCTCCTGGCAGGCTAGGGGGACCAAATGGGATGCTGGGGATTGAAACTAGGTTGGCTGCCTACAAGGCAAATGCCTACCACAGTGCTATGCTTTCAGCCCCAGCTATTCAAATTTAAAGATGCATGCTAGAGCAAGAGACATAGTGTACCAGTTAAGGTGCTTGCTTTGCATTTGGGGACTTTAGTTGGGGATTTTAGTTTGGCTCCCAGCATTAAAAAACCTTCAGCACAGGATCACTGAGATAACCCAGGGGTTAAGGGGCTTGTTTTACACATGGCCAATTCTGGCTTGATCCCTGGCATTGTATATAGTTCCTAGAGCCCCACCAGCAGTGATCTCAGAGCACAGAACCAGAAGTAATGTTGGACCACTGCTGGCTGTGTTGCCTAAACCCAAACCAAACCAACAAACAAGATTTACATAATTAGATTTTGCAATTCTATTTTAGGAGATTCAATCTACAGAAATACCAGAGGAGGCGGGGAGGGCCGAGCAATCGTAGTACAGAGGTTAGAGCAATCCCTCACCCTCATCCCCCACATTCCACAGGACCCTTCATGTGCTGCTGGGAATGATTCCTGAGCATGGATCCAGGACTAAGCCCTGAGCACTGCTGGGTGTAACCCCCAAACAAAAACAAGCAAACAAACCCAAGCCTTGGGTATTCCTGCTCAAAGGGCAGGAACTCAAGCTCTGCATGAAGGGGGCCTAAATTTGATCATTACCACCAACCACATGGTCACCTGAGACCCACTGGGACCTTTAGCATTGAGCTGTGAATAGATTGTGTGCCTTTAAGTAGCCCCTACAATAAAAGTCAAAACAAAATAAAACCATCCACATATGTAAAGAAGGACATATGAGGGGCCAGAGTGGCCAATCCAGGAGATGGTGGTTTGATTCCCAACATCCCATATGGTCCCCCAAGCTTCCAGGAATGATTTCTGAGCAGAGCCAGGAGTAACTCCTGAGCTCTGCTGGATGTGACCCAAAAACTGAAAACCAGAAAAGGAGAAGGATATATGTACTAGGATGTTGCAGCAATATCTGTAATATTAAAATATTTGAAGAAATATAATGTTCATCAATATGTGATCATTCAATAATTTATTCAACAAATAATATGGCTATTCTATACACATTAAAAATAATAAAGTATGGGCCAGAGTGATAGCATAGCGGTAGGGCATTTGCCTTGCACACGGCCAACCCAGGACAGACCTTGGGCTGGATTCCCGGCACCCCATATGATTCCCCAAGTATGTTAGGAGTAATTTCTGAGTGCAGAGCCAGGAGTAACCCCTGAGCTGTCAGGTGCGGCCCAAAAACAAAAAACAAAAACAACAACAAGAAAAAAAAATTAGCTGCTTGCAAGGCAAATGCCCTATCACTGTGCTATTTCTCTGGCCCCTGAGATATACTTTTGAGTGAAAAACTGTTAACTTTAGGGTCTGAAAAGATTACTCAGTGGGCTTAGTGTACTGTATGTAGGAGGCCCTAGGGCTGCAAGGTCTCCTGAGTACCAACAGCTGAGAACTCCATACAGTTCTTGAAACAAGAAAACACCTTAAGAATTTGTTATGTAAACTATAAAATGTGTGTAAACAAGAAAAGTATACAGGTACATTCTATAATATGCATAAAAAAACAAGCCAGATAGAATAACAAAATTTCATTGGAAGTGTAGTGTTTGTCTCCCTCCCCAAATTGTGATTATGGGTTCCATTTGTGGCCTCATCATGTGGGACTGAGAGTTCAGTGCTTGGGCCTAGAGTTGCAATGTTGCTTGGGCTTGGCAGTGCTGAGGGCCACCAGGACTTTCCCAGAACTCTAGGGAGCCGTGAAGAGGTGGGATCTAAGTTGGATTTAGGGGCTGAGACCTAGCTCAATAGACTGAGTGCATACTTTGCATGCAGGAGGATGGGGTTTGATTCCCTGATCATCACTGATTACTGGGAAGCAACCCCCAAGAACAGAGCTGGGAGTAACCCTTGAAGTACCAGCAAGTATGGTTCAAAGAAAGAAACAAACAAAAAAACCCCAAAACAACACAATCTGATCCTTAAGCAAATAAAGCATGTGACTTACCATTTTGGACTGGAAGTCTGATCTTTTACTTTATATTTACATTTATGAAAATAATTGAAAGATGGAAAGAATTGATGGAAAGAATTTTTTTTTTTTTTTTTTTTTTTGGTTTTTGGGCCACACCCGGTAACGCTCAGGGGTTACTCCTGGCTATGCGCTCAGAAGTCGCTCCTGGCTTGGGGGACCATATGGGACGCCGGGGGATCGAACCGCGGTCCGTCTCCTAGGCTAGCGCAGGTAAGGCAGGCACCTTACCTCCAGCGCCACCGCCCGGCCCCAAGGAAAGAATTTTTAAAGAGTTTTTTGTTTTGTTTTGTTTTTGTTTTTGGGCCACATCCAGTGGCACTCAAGGGTAACTCCTGGCTCTACTCTCAGAAATCACTCCTGGCAGGCTTGGGGGGACCATATGGGATGTTTGGGCTGAAACCCAGTTTGGCTGTGTGCGAGGCAAATGCCATACCCACTGTGCTATTGCTCCAGCAAAGTATGTATTATTTTCATTGATAAATACCTTTAATGCTTCAATGTAAATCATAACAAATTACAACAAAATACAACAAATTCGTAATAAATCATTTTTATTGTATAGTATAGACTTTGTGCATCTTTAACTTTTTGGCTATCAAATTGCACACAGATCATAAGTTTGACCCTTTATGTACTGTATCAACCTCCATGTCTCACTGGCCTAACAAATATGACAAATATGAAAATGATTATGCATCCTGTTCCTATGCCATTTCTCCTGGAGTACAAACAGAAACACTGTCATTTAAGTTGCCCAAGTGGGAGAAGAAATTACATGGCAATCTCCCATGCTTTACATTTTTTATGGACAACTCTTTCACAAGCATGTAATTATAATTAAAGCATTGGGTCCCTAAGTACAACCTAATGCTTGAAGTTAGATGCCTGTCCAATCTTCAGTGAATTGAGATTATCATAAAATTGGACAACTAAATGATTAATAGAACTATTTTCGGTATAACAAGTGGACTTTATATTTTCTACATCATCAAATTTTAAGTACTGTTATCAGGCTTAAGTTAAAGAGGAATGTTTAACATTTGACTGCCTGATACTGTATAATACAAAGCCAGGATTTTATCCCAGCTTAACATTTGAAATTTTCATCAGAAATACCTCTCTGCTTCACTGCCTTCAAATAATATGCTTAATTTAACTCAAGGGATAAATTGTATTTTAAGGTTTCTGACTCAACCCACAATTTTGAGAAGTGTTTAATCCATAGTAAACTCTGATGAGGTGAAAATTTTCATGATCACAGGTGAACCACGTCTAAAACCAAGGAGTTTCCTTGTGAGCGGGAGGTGTAGCTCAGTGGTAGAACATATGCTTCATATTTATGAGACCTGGATTAAAACCCTGGTACCAAAATTTCCTGTTGATGAAGATGGAGTGATAGCACAGCAGTAGGGCATTTGCTTTGCATGCAGCCCACCCAGGTTTGATCCCTGAGTGCTGCTGGGTGTGGCCCAAAACCAAAAGAATTTCCTGTTGGTACTAATCTAAATATCTTATTTTAAAGATCTGATGCTGTTCTTTCAGGAATATTCTATAATAATTTACTATTTCAGGAGATGAATTATAGCTATAGTCTCATCTTTTTCATGGGAGGAGACACACCCAGTGTTGTTCAGAGGCTATTCCTGGTTCTATACTCTTGGCAGAATTCTGGGCTCATGCTTGAAAGGTAGAGAGCATTAACCATGGAAACCTCTCATCATCCTATCTTTCAAGTGGGACTTGAATTAGAAAAGATAAAACCACTTGTTTTCAATTCTATAGCAGATTAAATGGGAAGGAATTATCCAAGTTTCCCCTTTTGACAGAAAGGCCACCTTTAGGCCTTGATCATTTAGGATAGTTGGTAGCAATGCCTAACTCTATCTTAAGGGTCTTTTCCACATCTGAGTCCTTAAGATTCACTTCCCATTAATTACCACCACTATGACTGAGTTGTTTTGTCTGGAGACATCAGTTGACATTGAACTAATGACCTGGATAGAAATTAAAGGCTTTGAAGTATATTCCCAACCCTCTGATTCATGACCTTTTAGTAATGAAACTAATCTGAGGTCTTAAAATTAACTGCCTCACAGTGAACTGGAAAGGGCAGTGCTGTGACTAATGCCACGCTGCTCATCAGGTCTGCCAGGAAAGGTGAGTAGATAGGGTACTATCTTCTTTCTCTAGCAGGGCATATTGCAGTCTACTGAGTTGAGAAATGGAAATTCCTTTTGCTGATCCTGAGTTACCTAAGGGATATTTTGAGTTTCACCTAAATATTTTTCAAAGTTGTTTCTTCATCCAAGAATTTCATGATTTTCAGGATGAGGACACAAGAAAGTAAATACAATAGTTAAAAGGCAAGAAACTGCCTATTTCATTGTATGTGTGCGCCGTCTTTAATCTGGTCATCTTTCCTGTTGATGGATATTTGGATAGCTTCTTTCTGTGCTTGTAAATATTCTATAAATAGGATGCCAGTATCTATTCATGTCCCTATTCATAATTTTGCTTGCCAGGGATGGACCCAGGGCCTCACACACACTTTCAATATCTTTTTTGGTGTTGGTCCTCACGAGGGGGACCAATGGATCTCTGGATAATTCTGGACTTTGATACATGCTACAACATAATATTGAGGATACTATGCAATGAAATAAGTTCCAAAAGTATATGCTGATTCCAAATCAGAGGAGTAATAGCAGTCAAGTGGCACTACAGGGTAAATGTTGCACTGGTGAAGAGGATTATTCTGTTTATGACTGAAACCCAACTACAAACATGCTTGTAATCATGGTGCTTAAATAAACATATATATAAAATTAAAGAGCTCATTAAACAATAAAAAATACCCTTCTGTTTTAATGGATTGTTTTGCAAGATAAAAAAAAGGGGGGGGGGATGATGGCAAACGCACTCCATGCACACTTAAAAATGGTTAAGAGGCAGATTGCTATGTCCATTTCGCAAGTTCAGAAAACATTTTTGAAAAGGGCGGGTGACTCTTTGGGGAGGAGGGAGAAGCTTCGAGGCAGAGAGGATCCCAGGGAAAAAACAGGAAGCGAAATCCTGAGGCAACGCACGGGCTGAGAGGGCAGGACAGTAAAAGGCAACTTTCTGAAGCGTGTCGCACGGTTCACTTTCCTCAGAGCCTCTCCTCAGAGGAACCAATTCTTCCGTCAGAGGAAACCGTTGAGAATGCACCTCGCTTTTCCACAACTCCCTCCTAGACAGCATTAGGAGTTCCTTCCCCGCCTGGTTGTGCCGTTTCCTTTTCAGAACCGCACCCCAGAGACTCGGATTCCCTCGGATTCTTTTCCCTAGACTAAAAAAAACCGTCCAGCACCAGGACAGGGCCCCACCTGTCGGGTCAGGCAGGCCGAGAGGCGCGAAGGGCGGGGCCCGCGGTCCTCCACCCCTACCCGGAAGTCCTGGCCTCCAATAGGAAGGAGTCGCCTCACGGGAACTGGCTTCTGATTGGCCAGAAGGGTGAGGCAAGGAGAGAGACGTGCCAGGCTTCGGCTCCGCCCGTGGGGGGGGAGAGAGAGAGAGAGAGTGAGTGAGAGAGAGCGAGAGAGCCGGCGCGCCGTTGCGTGGGAGGGGCGGGGCGGGGCGGGGCGGAGTGTGTGTGGCGGCCATTACCCGGAACAATCCCCCCTCCCCATCAGGCCTGGGGTCAGGTGACCCTGAGCGGGCGGGGGCGGGGCGAGGGCGTGAGGCGAGAGCGAGCGAGCGAGCCAGCGCGCGGACGGAGGGAGAGCGGGAGGGGGGAAAGGGGCGGGGCTTGGCGAGCGCGCGTCACGTGACCCGGCATGGAGGCGGTGGCGGCGGCGGCGGTGGCGGCGGCGGCCGGGAGGAGCCGCCGGGGCCGAAGCCGCACTTGTTAGTGTGGGTCGGGGGAGGTCGGTGGGGGTCAGGCAGGGCGGGAGGAAGGCCGGTGGGGGGAGATTTCGGCCGACAGCCCGCCGTCACCCGCGGAGGGCCGCCGAGGGCTGCAGGCGGCGGCAGGGGGCTGGGGGCGAGAGCGGGCTCCGACCCCCGGCCGAGGTGATGAGGGGAGCATGGGCGCCAAGGAGTCACGGATCGGATTCCTCTGCTACGAGGAGGCGCTGAGGCGAGGTGAGGGGGAGGGGCGGGGCGGGGGAGGGAGGGGGCCGGGGGGAGGGGGATGGGGGGAGGGCGGGGGCTGGGCCGCCTCTGGACCACTCGCGGGAGGAGGCCGGGGAGGATGCCGAGGGGATGGATGGGGCGGGGAGAGGGAAGGGAGGGTCGGGGTTCGAGGTGGCCTGCGGAGGGGCGATGCTTGCTTGGCCTGGGACATGGGGGTCCGGGGGTCCGAGGCAGCCCTTCTCCCCCGCCCGGCCTGTCCTCGGGTGGCCCTAATTCAGCCTTTCCTGCCATCTTTCCCCCCCTCCCCTCTCTGCCTGTCATCACCAAGCGAGCCACCGAACCCCGCACCTCCAGCAGCCAGCTCCCCCCTTTTTTTTTCATCCAGACTGCCTGGCCATCCATCTGTCCGCTCTAGGGCCCCCCCCCCCTGTGTCATGTCTCCCTTCTTAGGGGGTGCAGCTCCCCCTTGCCCCCGCCTCGCCTGCCACCCCGTCACCCCACTTCTCAGAGCGGCTGATGGGGAGATCCTCAGAGCCAACGAGCTGCCTCGAATGGAAGTGGTTGGCGGGCGGTGTGTGAGGTTGAGGGGCGAGGAGAGGAGATGAGACCCGACAGCTGAGCGAGCTGGTGTGGCCGCCAGAGCTGCTCTTGGGTTTCAGCTCCCTCTCTCCCTCCCTCCCTCCCTCCCTCCGACGTTGGCCACAGCCTTTTATTCTATTTGATGGCACTTGCTCCCCGGTGCCTATTGCTCTCCCTCTCTCTCTCCCCATAAAATGGCAGTTGGAAGATTGGGCTGTTCTGATAGTGTGTTGTGAGTGTGAGAGCTCCCCTTGGTGACCTGCTGGCCTTTGCAGCCGGCCCTGCCTGCCTGCCCCTGTCTGGCTCTCTAATGCACGGCGTGGTAATATTCCTGGATCCCTTCTGCTTGCTCTCTTGCTCGCTCCGATACTGCTGTACAAAATCCCCAAAGCACTTACACGCCGGCTGCAAGTGTCCATCGCACACCGTGGATGGCCGGAATGTGCCTTCATTGTTCCTGACTTGGATTTGACACAAGAGAGAAAGAGAGTGAGAGAGAGAGTGAATGTGTGTGTTTGTAGCAGTAGCAGTATCAGTGCATACATGTTTTTCTTCTCGACCCGTAATGGCTTTTATTTTTTTGGATAGAAGTGGAAAAAAAACATTAAGGACGGTTCGGTGGTCCGGCATTATTGTTAACAGGTTTCGAAGTCAAGATGCAAACCCAGCTCCAGGTGACGGGTTAGGTCACTCCCGATGGAAAATTAAAAACCAAACAATTTTAAAGACAGGCTTTGAGAATGAGAATTGTGATGAATTCCTGTCCGAAAGTAGGAAGAAAAAGAGGATCCGTTCAGTATGTAATTAAGATGTTTTCCTTGTGGACTTGGCCCTAAGAGCGAAAAAGGTGCTTTTATATCCCTTTTTTAATGATTATTGCTGCCTAGGGAACAGTATAGTGATTGTTCTTATGGACTGTCTTTCTCGAACTTTTTTTTTTCTTGCTTCAATATGAGAAATATTCCGAATTCTTGATGTATTTCCAGCTCTAGTAGGCTCTAGTAGGCTAGTCATTTCCGGGATGCTGTTGAGCCTGACAGGTCTGGCCTCAATTAGGCAATGGCTTACATGGCGTGAAAGAGGACATCAGTCAAATTCATTTACAGCCACAACATTCAGGAGTTGTCTCCTTAAGTTTGAAGGTGATGGAGTTGACATTTAGGAATTCTAAAGTTAATATTTTATCCAGCTCTACCCTGCTTTCTCTGCTATCAGACTTAGATTGTGCCTTTGTAAATATCAATGAATAGTGAGTACATTTTAAATGGATTTAACTGAAGGTGTTTGTTCAGTTTGTTATGAACTGGTTGCCTGTTCGAAAACATTTGAAGATGTAGCAAAATTTTTGTTAAGACCTTAATTTAACAGTTGTTTTAGTGAATTTACGGTTTTTCTCTTTCTTTTTTCTTAAAATTTTATTTAGGCACTTTTGTTTTCAATACTAGTAATACATTTAAAGCATACAGTGTACCAACACCACACCCACCATCAGTGCCAGAGTCCTTCCACTAATTAGATTTATCTCTTATCAGTTCTACTGCTGAGTAAAATTAAAGAGAGGAACACGTTGATAAATAGCTCTTCTAAATATAAACCAGGAGCTTTTTTTTTTTTTTAAAGTAGGTAATTCTCTTCAACCTAACGTTATTTAGTAAATGTGGTATATGCTACATGTAGTATATGATTTTATTTAGTAAGGTTTTAGAAGGAATTGATAGTTTTTTTTTTGTTTGTTTTTGGGTCACACCCGGCAGTGCTCAGGGGTTACTCCTGGCTCTGTGCTCAGAAATTGCTCCTGGCATGCTCGGGGATATGGGATGCCAGGATTTGAACCACCGTCTTTTCTGCGTAAAAGGCAAATGCCTTACCTCCATGCTATCTCTCCGGCCCCAATTTATAAAGTTTTTGATAGAATTGAAAATAATTTGAGAACTTTTGGAGTATGTGAATACTGTAAATAGGTTTTTTTGTTTTTGTTTTTGTTTTTTTGGGTCACATCTGGCAGCGCTCAGGGGTTACTCCTGACTCTACGCTCAGAAATCGTTCCTGGCAGGCTCGGGGGATCATATGGGATGCTGGAATTTGAACCACAGTCCTTCTGCATGCAAGGCAAATGCCCTACCTCCTTGCTATCTCTCCGGCCCTATATATAGGTATTAAGGACTATCACAGTCTTACCTCTTTTTTGGGGGAGGGAATAATTGGGTAAGGGAATATCTGTGCTCAGGGCTTACTTCTGGCTCTGTGCTCAGGGATCACTCTTTATAAGGCTTGGGAGAACCATATGGGTACCAGGGATTGAATGCAGGTGGACTGCGCATAAGGCAAGTGACCTACCTGCTGCACTATCTGGCCCCTTATATGCTTTCTAAATAATATATAAGGTGTATGGAAGGTGAGGAGTGAAAGGGCTGGCTAAATACCCAATATGTTACATGAATTCTTGTTCAAATAAAATGCAAATTTGATAAATCGTTGGAAAACTTCCCCTTAACTTTTGATTATTAAATGCAAAATACTGCTTAACTAAGCAGTATTAAATAAGGCAGTGCAAAAAATAAGTTTGTAAAATATTCAGACATGAAGTAGCAGGCATGTTATCTTGCCACAGGGAGCCTTGGACTTGGAGTGCTAATTACAGATAAGACCTCTTAGGCTTGAGTGAAAGAAAGGGCAGTCTAGTGACTTAGTGACTTTTCATTTACATTTCAGAAACTAGAAATTTCAAAGATTAGTTTTACATACTATTTTAGCTAGAGTATATGTAATCTATATGAATTCAGTAGTTTTTTTGGTAAGAAGATATATCAATGGTAGGTTTTTTTTTTTTTTTTGAGGAGGGGCCACACCCAGGGGTGCTTGGGGCTTATTTCTGGCTCTGCATTCAGTGATCACTGCTGGTAGGGCTTTGGAAACATGTGATGTTGGAGATGGAACCCTAGGCAGTCATGTGAAAAGCAAGTTCCCAATCACTGGTCCCAAAGGTAACTTTTTCCTCCTCCTCCCCTCCTCTCCCCTCCCCTCCCCTCCCTTCTCCTCCCCTCCCCTCCTCTCCCCTCCCCTCCCTCCCTCTCCCCTCCCCTCCCTCCCCCTCCCCTCCCCTCCCTCCCCCTCCCCTTCCCTCCCCTCTCCTCCCCTCCCCTCTCCTCCCTCCCTTCCCTTTTTTGTGACACCAGGCAGTGCTGAGGCTCCTCTGGGCTCTGTGCTTGGGGATCCCTTAGTGGTACTCGGTAGGTAACATGATGGTGGGAGTCTAACACTTGCCCCCTGATCAAAGCATTTGACCCTTGGAACTGTTTCCCTGGGCCCCCAGCTTTTATTTTAGGCTTATATGTCAGTCTTTAATATCTTTTTTTTTTGTTTTTGTTTTTTTTTTTTGGGGGGGGGGGTCACACCCGGCAGTGCTCAGGAGTTACTTTTGGCTCTATGCTCAGAAATCGCTCCTGGCAGGCTCGAAGGATCATATGGGATGCTGGGATTTGAACCACCTACCTTCTGCATGCAAGGCAAATGCCTTACCTCCATGCTATGTCTCCAGCCCCAGTCTTTAATATCTTTTTATTTGTTTTGTTTTTTGGGTCACACCCGGCAGTGCTTAGGGGTTACTCCTGGCTCTATGCTCAGAAATCGCTCCTGGCAGGCTTGGGGGACCTGAATGCAAGGCAAACAACCTAACTCCATGCTATCTCTCCGGCCCCAGTCTTTAATATCTTAAGTGGAACACAAACCTTCCTTGAAAGCTTGATTCTGGCTTAGATTGCATATTTTTCTGTTACCTACTGATAATTTTTAGCAGCTATGTTCTTCATCTTTTCATTTTCTAATTGCACCTGAGTTTTTGGCTAGTGTATTCCTAAAATGTTTTCTTTTTTGGTTTTTCGGGCCACACCCATTTGATGCTCAGGGGTTATTCCTGGCTAAGCGCTCAGAAAATTGCCCCTGGCTTGGGGGGACCACATGGAACGCCAGGGGATCGAACCGTGGTCCTTTCCTTGGCTAGCGCTTGTAAGACAGATACCTTACCTCTAGTGCCACCTCGCCGGTCCCCTAAAATGTTTTCTAAGTGCTTGGAACATAGCATTAAAAACAAAACAAAACAAGGATGACTGGAGTGTTTCAGAATCCCAGAACTTCAAAAAACTTGAAGAATCTTTCTTCTTGCTTCATAATTCCTCCTCCTTCCCGCTTATATCTCTTTTATTGTTCTGGAAACTGAGAGGTAGAAGGCTTTTTGTGTTTTAAATGGGCAAAAATTGGCTGAGGCATCTGAGAGATAGTAGAGGGTTAAGGCACATGCTTTGCATGAGACTGACTAGTTTTTTTTTTTTTTTTTTTTGGTTTTTGGGCCACACCCGGTAATGCTCAGGGGTTACTCCTGGCTATGCGCTCAGAAGTTGCTCCTGGCTTGGGGGACCATATGGGACGCCGGGGGATCGAACTGTGGTCCGTCCAAGGCTAGTGCAGGCAAGGCAGGCACCTTTACCTCTTGCGCCACCGCCCGGCCCCGAGACTGACTAGTTTAATTTCTGTCATCACTTAGTCCTCCAAGCTTTGCAGTGTTCAAACCTAGAGGCCAGGATGGCTCAGGTAATCCCCTGGCACTGCAGGATCTGAGCAACACAGTACTCTGGCCCTTTTATTTGAACCTCCAACTGAGAATTGCTAGAGGGCCCCCAGGCCCCCAGCCTCCCTCAAGCACTGATTGAGCCCCTATCCCCCACCGAAAATATTAAACCAGAATTGGCTAAATTAAATGGATTTTTTTGCTTTCCAATTGTGCAAATAATATACAGTGGACAAATTTCTTTTATTTCCCTTTCTCTAGGGCTGTGGCTTGGAGGACTATAATGTGCCTGGTATCAAAACAGGGCTTTCTGCAGTACAAGGCATGCATTTTTTAATCCAATGAAGTATCTCTAGCATTAATTCTTTTTTTTTTTTTTTTTTTCTTTTGTGCTCAGGTGTTACTCCTGGCTCTACACTCAGAAATCGCTCCTGGCAGGCTTGGGGAGCCATATGGGATGCTGGGATTCAGTGTACATGTGAGGCAAATGCCCTACCTCCATGCTATCTCTCTGGCCCAGTCCTTTTTTTTTTGGGGTTTGGTTTTTGGGCCACACCCGGTGACACTCAGGAGTTACTCCTAGCTATGTGCTCAAATTGCTCCTGTGTTGGGGAACCATATGGGACTCTGGGGGATCAAACTGCCATTCCTCCTAGGCTAGCGTGGGCAAGGCAGACGCCTTACTGCTTGTGCCATTGCTCCAGTCCCTAATCCTTTTATTTAAGTAAAATTTGGCACTTAATGATGGACTAAGCTGGTTATGAGTTAGAATAGTGTGTTTAAAAGTTGTGTGTGTGTGTGTGTGTGTGTGTATATATATATATATATATATATATATATATATATATGTATTTGTTTTTGGGTCACACCCTGTGGTGCTCAGGGGCTGTTCCTGGCTCTGTGCTCAGAAATCACTCCTGGTAGGCACGGTTGACCATATGGGATATAGGGATTTGAATCACCATCGGTCCTGGGTTGGCTGCTATCTCTCCGGCCCCTATGGATTTACATTTTTGAGTGTCTTCTCATTCATTCAGCAATTTTTTTTTACTGAGAGCTGGCTAGTGATGTAAGCACTGGAGAAACAAAGATGACTGAGACTGTCAGTCTCTTTCTAGGAGCCTAGTTATCTCCTGAGAAATATACACCTCAAAGGTGACCATGAGAAGTAGGAACAAAATATTAGGATTTGTGCTTAATGTTCTATTTTGTCTTTTTGACAGTGTATATGATACATTTTATTTTTATTTTCTTTGGTGGTCTTTTGGGGGGTGTTTTGGGCCACATCTGGTTGCGCTTAGGGATTACTCCTGGCTTTGTGCTCAGAAATCACTCCTAGCAGACTTTGGGGTGTCTGGGATGTTGGGGATTGAATCCAAGTCTGTCCTGGGACAGCTGCTTGTAAGACAAATGCCCTACCACTGTGCGATCACTTTGGTCCCCACAATACATTTTTTTTTGGAGGCCATATCCAGTGATGCTCAGGGGTTACTCCTGGCTATGCGCTCAGAAATCGCTCCTCGCTTGAGGGACCTTATCGCATGCCTCGGATTGAACCTAGGTCTGTCCTGGGTCAGCTGCGTGCAAGGCAAAAGTCCTACCATTGTGTATTGCTCCGGCCCAGCCCACAATACATTTTAAAAATTTAACACTTATTAAGTGCTACTATGATAACTTAATGAACCTAGTGTATGTGGATATGTAGAAAGTTCTAACATCACTGTTTTTTTTAGCATGTAATTGTGTTAAATAAATTAATTTCCCACCACTTAAAATATATTTTACATGGGGAGATCATGCTTTAAGATACATTCCTTGTGTGCAAGCAGACCTCAGTTAGATCCCAAGCACCTTTTAATTTGAGTATGATAATCAGGTGCAGCCTTAGAAAGTCTTGAGTCCTGTGGCATTACCTGGGTAATCGTTGGCACTGCAGGGCTGAAGCATCACTGCATCCTTGGGACCTTTAATTGAATCCTTGTTTTAGCTGACCCCGAATTGCCAGGAAGGGCCCCTGAATCTCCTGAGTCCAGTGCTTATTTTTTTTTTGGTGTGTGTGTGTGTGTGTATGAGAGAGAGAGAGAGAGAGAGAGAGAGAGAGAGAGAGAGAGAGAGAGAGAGAGAGAGAGAGAGAGAGAGAGAGAGAGAAGAGAGAGAGAGAGAGAGAGAGAGAGAGAGAGAGAGAGAGAGAGAGAGAGAGAGAGAGAGAGAGAAAGGAGTGAGGGAAGGTGAAGGTGAGAGGAAGGGAGGAGGGGAAGAGAAGTTTTTTTGAGTCTTTTCATTTTGATTTTCCATCAATGTAATGTCCTTTAAAAAGGAACTACCCAATTGGGGGCTGGAGTGGTGGCACAAGCAATAGGGCATTTGCCTTGCATGCGATAACCTAGGACAGACCACAGTTCGATTCCCCGGTGTCCCATTTGGTCCCCCAGAGTAAGGAGCGATTTCTGAGCACATAGTCAGGAGTAACCCCTGAGCGTCACCAGTGTGGACCAAGAACCAAAAAAACCAAAAACACCCAACTACACAATTAAAATTTTATTCATACATTTTGGTAGTGCTAATCAGTTTTCATTAGTATTATACTGTGGCTGATTTTAGACTATATATCATTTTATAACTGAAAATTGATTTTTATAGTTAGGACCTTTTGGGTTGGATACACTATTCTCTGTTCTTGAAGAACTTAAATGCTTTTATCTGAATTTTTTAATTTCATTAGTGAATAGTCTTTTTTTTGGGGAGGGGCCACACCTGGCAGTGCTCAGGGGTTACTCCTGGCTATTTGCTCAGAAATAGCTCCTGGCAGGCACAGGGGACCATATGGGACACTGGGATTCAAACCAACCACCTTAGGTCCTGATCAGCTGTTTGCAAGGCAAACGCCGCTGTGCTATCTCTCCGACCCCCATTAGTGAATATTCTTGCATTATTGTGGAATTGTGGGTTTTGGTTAACCTTTTACAGGTGGATTTGGCCAGATGCTAGGTGTAAGAGAGAAGCATTAGTTTGTTTCTATGTGTCACCTAGTGACAAAGGTGTTTTTGTTCATAAACTGGAGTTTGATACTCCCTTTGGAGTGTCAGTGATAAAAGAAGTGATAAATATACCATTGAACCTTGTATTTGGGGGAAACTTGTAGAATGAGGTGACATCAGCCAGTGGTTAATGGCCCCTTCTTCTACCCAACTGAACAGTTGTTTGTTTCTTCTTGTTCATTGTTTCTCTTTGTATTTGATTAGTGAGACTCCACTGTAACAGCCTTCAGTATTGCCTTCCAGAAAAAAGTGTAAACAAATGAGAGTGGGCAAAAGAATAAGTTAATATCCAGGTATTTTCTCAAGAGGAAAGGAAGACTTTTTATTTCTTTGGTTTTTGGGCCACACCCGGCGGCGCTCAGGGGTTACTCCTGGCTGTCTGCTCAGAAACAGCTCCTGGCAGGCACGGGGGACCATATGGGACACCGGGATTCAAACCAACCACCTTAGGTCCTGGATCGGCTGCTTGCAAGGCAAACACCGCTGTGCTATCTCTCCGGGCCCCAAGACTTTTTATTTCTTTTTTCTTTTTGTTTTTGGCCATACCCAGCAACACTCAGGGGTTTCTCCTGGCTCTTCACCTCAGAAATTGCTCCTGTCAGGCTTGGGGGACCATAGGGGATGTAGGGATCGAACTCAGGTCTGTCCTGGGTCGGCTGTGTGCAAGGCAAACGCCCTACCACTGTGCTATTTCTCCAGCTCCTGGAAAGGAAGACTTTCGACCCTTGATAATTTGATAGCTCACAGGACAAATTAAGGAAGTGATTATTTCTAATAGTAGTGAGAAAAATCTCCTGTTTTGGATATAGAAGGTGTTAAGGCTGTAAGTTTTATGTTAAACAGCTGCAAAGAGTGGAGGGATTTTATTTATAAATTAGTAGGTGTTAATTTTATTGTGGTACTGAAAATAGTTAAAGATGGGATAGTAGATTCTTTTTTTTTTTTTTTTTTTTTTGGTTTTTGGGCCACACCCGTTTGACGCTCAGGGGTTACTCCTGGCTATGTGCTCAGAAATCGCCCCTGGCTTGGGGGGACCATATGGGACGCCGGGGGATCGAACCGAGGTCCTTCCTTGGCTAGCGCTTGCAAGGCAGACACCTTACCTCCAGCGCCACCTACCCGGCCCCAGTAGATTCTTTTTATACTGTATCTAGGATGCATGACTATTCTTTTTCCTGGGCTTCATGATGTTTGTGGATTCTTGTCTTTTGGGTATACCTAGGGATATTGAGGGCTTCTTCTGGTATGGTATTTGGGTGAGTCACTTTGGCAGTGTTTCTGGGGATGGGGCTTGGAGCTCCTACATATATTAAAGTAGGCACTGGAAAAAAAAGTAGGCCCTCTCTAGATTGTGAACTATTTCCCTGGCTCTTGATATATGTGTTTAAATTGAGATATTCCCTCTCTTCCTACATGCTAGTAAGTTCTCCTGCTCCTCTAATTTAATAGGAAAGAGCTCTTGGAACTCTTTAGAGATGGATAGCTAGGCAGAAGTCTGGTAAACATAGTTTTTGGGTGTTTACTATTATAGTCAGACACATGGGATAAAAGATTAATTCAGAAGTTGAGACCTTTTTTTTTTTTTTTTTGGTTTTTCGGGCCACACCTGTTTGATGCTCAGGGGGTTACTCCTGGCTAAGCACTCAGAAATTGCCCCTGGCTTGGGGGGACCATATGGGATGGGGGGAGATCGAACCGCGGTCACGATCTTTCCTTGGCTAGCACTTGCAAGGCAGACACCTTACCTCTAGCGCCACCTCGCCGGCCCCTTGTTGAGACCTTTTTTAACCATCATTATTGAGGATTTAATATTCATTAATGTAAGACTGTCTTTACTTTCGGGAAGTCCCAAACTCATCACTGTTAAATGATTTGTTTTTGTTTTGGGGGGCCACATCCAGCAGTGCTCAGTGGCTATTCCTGGCTCTGTGCTCAAAAATTGCTCCTGACAGGCTCGGGGGAACATAGGGAATGCCAGGAACCAAACTTGGATCTGTTCTGGTTCAGCTGTTTGCAAGGCAAACACCCTGCCACTGTGCTATTGCTCTGGCCCTACAGTTATATGAATAAGGTTCAGGGAAATTGATTTTTTTAAACATGTATGAGAACAAGGTTTTCTGGCTGCTATAGGTGTCAAGCAGACTGATATAGTTAAGAAACAGCTTTATTTTAGTGCTAGGGTACAGTGGATAAGGTGCTTTCCTTGCATGCAACTGACATGAGTTTGATCCCGACATTCCGTATGGTCCCTTGAGCCTTGACAGGAATAAATCTTGAGTAGAGACAGGAATAACCCCTGAGCATCTCTGGGTGTGTTCCAAAACAAAAATAGACCAAAAATACCCCCAATTTTATGTCTAAATTATGCTTGGAAATGGTATTTTGAAACTTTGGTACAACATAGTTTTTGGAGTCCTTGATCCTATACACATTAAACACAAAATAAGAAATAAGAAAGTTTTGGGGCCGGCGAGGTAGCACTAGAGGTAAGGTGTCTGCCTTGCAAGCGCTAGCCAAGGAAGGACCGCGGTTTGATCCCCCAGTGTCCCATATGGTTCCCCCCAAGCCAGGGGCAATTTCTGAGTGCTTAGCCAGGAGTAAGCTCTGAGCATCAAACGGGTGTGAAAAAAAAAAAAAAAAAGAAGAGTTTTACAGAGAAAGTTGTCCAGCTTCTTCTTTCATTTCTGTAATTTGATTATACTAGCATCATTCCCATGGTGGAAAAAGCCTTTTAAGGTTTAGTGGTTTATTACCTTTTCCTATTGACCTATGAAAAAGAATAGTGAGATTCCATGATGTAAAGGACCCTTCTGTTGGTCTCCCCTAAACTTTCTCCTGATAGTTACACTTCTGTTCCAATCCAATTGCTAAGTTCCAAAATCTAGAGACAGAGTCAGTCTTTTTTTTTTTTTTTTTAATATGGAACGCTTCACGAATTTGCGTGTCATCCTTGCGCAGGGGCCATGCTAATCTTCTCTGTATCGTTCCAATTTTAGTATATGTGCTGCCGAAGCGAGCACCAGAGTCAGTCTTATCCTTTCCTATTACCATCATCTCTTCTCTTACCCTGCTTGGTTCTGTCACCTCGTCCTTTTAGGTTTTTAGGAGGGATGGAGAGGGAACATACACATTCGTGGTGAGTTGGAGTATATTGAATGCACACTTCCTCCATTTCCCTCCTCCCCATGTGAAACATGTGCTCTAGTGCTTGGAACTATGTCCTCAACTCCAGTCCTGCTAATTGAATATTCAATCCTGTGTGTTAAGTAAAGATCATTTTCACTGCCATAGCTCTTGTTCCAGCTGCCATCAACTCTTACTCAGATACTGTCCTAGTTTCATATGCAAGCAATATAATCTTAAAATTCAAATTAGATCCTGTCATTTTTCTCTGAATCTAATTTCTTATTAGCATGGAAAAGCCACTTAAAAATTTTATATCTGTTTCTTTTTTGGGGGAGTGAGAAGCAGTTAGACAATACCTGGCAATGCTCAGGTCTTTCTCTTGCCTTTGTGCTTAGGGATCACTTTTGGTGGGCTCAGGGAACCATATGTGGTACTGAGATTGAAATTGGGTAAACTTTGTGCAGAGACAAGCTCCCTGGTGACTGTACTATCAGCCTTTCACATCTGTTTTATTCTTCATTAACTGAAAGTCCCTGCTCTATGAGGCTTTCTCATGCTCTATGCAGTGGTCTTTCAGGATGTTTTATTTATTTTTTTATTTTTATTTTTTTTAATCATGCTTACTGGTACTGAGGGCTTACTCCTGCTTCTGTGTTCAAAGGTAAATCCTAAAAAACAAAACAAAACAAAACAAGAAATAAAGAACAACAACAAAAAAGATAAATCCTACCAGTGCTGGGGACCATATATGATGTTGGGAATTGAACCAAGAATGGTAGCAAGGCAAACCCCTGCACTATTTCACTGCCATTATGTTGTTAAACATTTTTTTAAAAATTGGGCTATAGCTGGTAGTCCTGGCTCTATGCTATAGGATCACTCCTGAAGATGCTTAGGAGATCATGTGTGGTGCCAGGGACTGAACTGTTGTTGTCAGTGCATGTGAAGGAAGCACCTTATGTCTTTTTTTTTTTTTTGGTTTTTGGGGCCATACCTGTTTGATGTTTGGGTTACTCCTGGCTAAGCGCTCAGAAATTGCCCCTGGCTTGGGGGGGACCATATGGGATGCCGGGGGATCGAACCATGGTCCTTCCTTGGCTAGCACTTGCAAGACAGACACATTACCTCTAGCGCCACCTCACCGGCCCCAGCACCTTATGTCTTATACTGTCTCTGGCCTTGTATGTTATTTTTGTTGTGGTGGATTTTTTGTATGTGTGTGTGCTAGGGGGATTTTTTTCCCCTGATGATTCATATATATGATTATTACTCTTTACTATTGAATCTTATCTTTGGCCCATTAACACTGTCTTGAATATTTTATATATAGCTCTTACCATAATATGCAGTTACGGTTATTGTCAGGCATGGTCCTGAATCTCCAGTGCTAAGAGAGATGTAGTAGTGCCTGGTGTGTTTTAAGTGTTCAGTAAATATTGAATAGCTGGATGTATACATGCTGGTGAGTTTGGAGAATTTACATAATGTTTATAATGTTAGATGATGAAAGGAGCTGACAGAAAGTGAGTACATTAAGTAATATACCCATCTAAAAAGTGTTCTAAGACAGTGTTCTGTTAGAAAAAATATGTGAAGACTTTGTTGTTTTGTTTTATTTTTGGACCAGAAGTAACCTGGTTCTGTGTTCAGAAATCATTCCTCGCCTGCTTGGGGACCATATGGATGCTGGAGATCAAACCTGGGTGGGCTGCATGTAAGGCAACCCTTTCCACTATACTGTCACTGAAAACATTTCCCCCCCCCCCCGACAATTTTTGTTGTTGGTGGGGTGATGGTGAATAGGCCACAGCCAGCAATACTTAGGATTTACTCCTCGCTCTGTGCTCAGGGTTCTTTCCTGATATGCGTGGGGGAACCATATGAGATGCTTGGAATGGACCCTGGGTCAGCTGTGTACAAAGCAAACACCCTACCTGCTGTGCTTTCTTATGGCTCTAGAATTGATAATCATGTTTTGACTATTCATTGAGAAACTAGTGTGGCAGTATTTTACTCTTAAATACTTGAGAGTATGAGTCTGGAGAGATAGTACAGTGGGTAAGGCGCTTGCTTTGCATGTAAGTGGTTGATCTGGAGTTTTTTTGTTTTTGGGTCACACCGGCAGCGCTCAGAGTTTACTCCTGGCATTACGCTCTGAAATCGCTCCTGGCAGGCTGGGGAGCCATATGGGATGACAGGATTCGAACCACCGTCCTTCTGCATGCAAGGCAAATGTTCCACCTCCATGCCATCTCTCCGGCCCCTGATCTGGGGTTTAATTCCTGATACTTCATATGGTTTCCTGAGCACTGCCAGAAGTGATTCCTGAGCAACAGAGCTAGAAGTAAGCCCTGAGCACAGCTGAATGTGGTCCAAAAACCAAACTAAACCAAACCAAAAAACTTGGAAATATATTTTGGTAATATGTAGCATTGAATAATTTTTTTAATGAAATGATTTATTTAATATGATTGATGTTTCTGTTTTTGGGGGGTTTGGGTCACACCCGGCAGTGCTTAGGGGTTACTCCTGGCTCTATGCTCAGAAATTGCCCATGGCTGGCACAGGGGACCATATGGGATGCCATATGCAGGATTTGAACCACCGTCCTTCTTCATGAAAGGCAAACACCCTACCTTCATGCTATCTCTCTGCCCCCCCCCCTGTATTTTTATTTTTATTTATTTATTTTCTTTTTAGTTTTTTTGGGTCACACCCAGCAGCTGTCAGGGGTTACTCCAGAAATCGCTCCTGGCGGGCTCGGGGGACCATATGGGATGCTGGGATTCGAACCAATGATCTGCATGAAAGGCTAACGCCTTACCTCCATGCTATCTCTCTGGCTCCCTGTATTTTTATTTAATAACAAAACTCTGGGTGATCCTTGTGCAAGGCAAGACACATCTGTTTCATTTTTCATTAACTGAAAGTTCCTGCTTTATGAAGCAGGGATCAATTTAGAGTTAGAAACTTACTTGCTTTGAAGTGTCCTACAGAGTTAATTTTGAAAACAGATTAAAATCATATTAATATATAGAACAATATCATTGGTTCAAAATAGTCCATTTAGGAGCCAGAATGGCAGGGCAAGTGGTAGTGTGTTTGCCTTGCACTCGCTAATCTAGGATGAACCATGGTTCGATCCCCCAGCATCTCATATGGTCCCTCAAGCTGGGAACGATTTCTGAGTGCATAGCCAGGAGTAACTGCTGAGTATCACTCGGGTGTGGCCCAAAAAGCAAAAACAACAACAACAACAAAAAAAAAACAAAATAAAACCAAAAAAAAAAGAATAATTCATTTAATGAAATTTATTTTTTGGGACGATGTTTGGGCTGCATCTAGCAATGCTCAGGGGACCACATGGAATACCGAAATTCGAACTTGGGTCAGCTGCATGCAAGGCAAGGACCCTCCCCACTATACTATTACTATGGCCGCTAAAATTGAATAATAGATTTTTTATGGACAGGAGTGATAGCATGATGGTAGTGCATTTGCCTTGCATGCAGCCAACCAGGACAGACCTGGGTTCAATTTCTGGTATCCCACATGGTCCCCAAGCCTGTCAGGACCTATTAGTGCAGAATCAGGAGTAACCGCTGAGCATTGTCAGGTGTAGCCCAGAAACTCAAAACCATTCCCCCAATTTTTTTCTTTCTGGGGATCTAACCGTGAGCCTCACTCTTATAAGACAAGTAAGTGTTCTACCATTGAGCTATATCCCTGGCCTAATTTTTTTGTTTATTTGTTTTTAAGTCACAGCCGATGGCACTCAGGGTTACTCCTGGCTCTGCATTCAGGAATTGCACCCTGTTGGCTGATGGGACCATAGGGTTATAGGGGATTGAGTGCAAGGCAAAAATACCCTATCTACTGCCCTGGCCCCACCATTGTTTTATGACAATAGTGTATGCGCATAAATTAGAATCAAGAGCCAGAGAGAACATGGAGGTAGGGCGTTTGCCTCGCATGCAGAAGGGCGGTGGTTCGAATCCAGGCATCCATCCCATATGGTCCTCCTAGCCTGCCAGGAGCGATTTCTGAGCATAGAACCAGGAGTAACCCCTGAGTGCTGCTGGGTGTTACCCCCCAAAAAATTAGAATCAAATGGTTTTCAGGGTTTATATGAAATCAAAAGAATTGTTATTTTTTTTCCTTTGCCAGTTTTCTTTTCTCCATTGGCTAATAATACTTACTTTGCATTTGGAAGTGGACTACTCTTCTCATCAGTACTCAGGCTTTGCTGGAGCCATGAGCCATATTACAGTCAGAAGGATGCTTGCCTTGCATGTGGCCCATTTGTTCCGTTCCTGGCAACCCATTTGTTTCCCCAAGCCCCACTGAGAGTGATTCTGGATCACAGAATCAAGAGAAGCCCTGAGCACAGCTTGCTATGGCCCCCAAATAAAACAACCCCCCCATCAGTATTTAGGGAGTACTCACTCCTGTTACTCCTGTTACCATATGTGGTACCTGGGATCAAACTAGGGTTGATTGCATGCAAGGCAAACACCATCGATTTGATTTCTCCAGCCTATTGGCTAATACTTTTAACACGGCACATTTATTGATTTGGTATTTATCCTTATATCTCAGAATAATGTGTTTGTTCTTATGATTTTAGAGTTTAATTCAAGACCTTAACATGTGTGGTTTGTATTCTTATCACTGAGCGTCATCTTAAAATCCCAAATAATGTTTTTGTTGCCTCCCTTCCCTCTTCTCATTTAAATATTCATTAGTGGCTGGTCCACTGGTAGAGCAGTTGCTTTGTGTTTGAAGCTCTTGGTTTGGTTCTTAGCTTTGCCAAAAAAAAAAAAATTGAGAGATGACTTCATAGGTTGTAGTGCATGCTTTGCATGAACCTGGGAATTCTAGGTTCATTCTCTGGTACCTCATGGTCCCCCAGCATTTATAGAACTAATCTTTCTAAGAACTGATAGGCATAGGCCAACGCTAAGAAGCATTTCTTTTTGTTATTATTGTTATTGCTATTGTTACTAACAGTGAAGATTTAGTTGTTTATCACACTTCTACTAGTGCCCACCAAAAATATATGTGGTTTTCTTTCCTTTTAATTTCTTCAACTTAGTGTATGTATTTAAAAAAAATTGGATAATTTTGGGTCAGATTGGGCCTCATCTGGTGGTGTTTGGACTTACTTCTTGCTCTGTGCTCAGGAGTCGGGGGTGGGCTCAGTGAACCATATGGGGTGCTGAGGACCGAGCCTGGGTTGGCCATGTTCAAGGTCTGCACTTTACCTCCTGTACTATTGCTCCAGCACCTTCTTTCCCCCAAGTACCAGTTTTATCTCTGGCTCCTTCAATCTCTGCCATTTGTTTTTGTATTCAGAATATAACTTTCATTTTGCTATATTCTGTTACTAATATCCTGGAGAGTCCCTTTGCTGTTCTCTGTTGGATTTCCTGTTTACTATATTTCTTTTATTTATAAACCCGGTGACACTCAGGTTACTTCTGGCTATGCACTAGAAATCGCTCCCAGCTTGTGGGACCATATGGGACACCAGGGGATCGAATTGTGGTCCTTCCTTGGCTAGTGTGGGCAAGGCAGATGCTTTCTCCCTTGCACCACCACTCTAGTCTCCCTGTAATACTGTATTTCTTGTTGTCTCTTTTAATTTCTTTTTTTTTTTTTATTGGTCCCCAGTAGTGCTTAGGGACACCACCTTGTGCTCAGTCCCTTACCCATACTATCTCTCCAGCCTGTTTATTCTTTCTTTTTTGGAGGGGGCTCCACCACACCCAGAGGCACTCAGGGATTACTCCTGGCTCTGCGTTCAGAAATCAATCCTGGCAGGCTTGGGGGACCCTACGGGATGCTGGGACTTGAACCCAGATTGGCTGTGTGCAAGACAAATGCCCTACCGCTGTGCTATCACTCTGGCCTCTGCTGTTGTTTTTTTTTTTCTTTCTGGGCTTACTCTTCCATTTTGATGTAACTCATTCTGTTAAGCCTCAGGAAAGTTTTATTGTAAGCATCAGTTGGATTGGAATAAGACTTTGCCTTACAGTGTAGTTTTCTTGGTCATTTTACTGCCTGTAAAATTTAATGAGGTAGGGGCCGGAGCAGTGGCACAAGCGGTAGGTAGGGCATTTGCCTTGCACGAGGCTAACCTAGGACAAACTGCGATTCAATCCCCTGGCATCCCATATGTTCCCCCAAGCCAGGAACGATTTCTGAACGCATAGCCAGGAGTAACCCCTGAGTATCACCAGGTGTGGCCACTCAAAAAAAGCAAAAAATAAAAAAGAAATATTTTGGTATGGATTTTTTTTTTGGGGGGGGGCACACCCATCGGCACTCAGGGGCTACTGCTGGCTCTGTGCTCAGAAAATGCCCCTGGCTCAGGGACCATAAGGGACTCCAGGAATCGAACCAAGGTCCATCCTGGATCAGCTGCTTGCAAGGCAAATGCCCTACAACTGTGCTAACACTCCAGCCCCTTTGTATGAAGTTTTTTTAGACTAAAGTTACAGATGCTGATTTGAGAATGTATCTTTACTGCTAATTATTGAAGGACAAAAAAGTACTTATTCTTCATTGCTTAGAGGTGTAGTATGGAGCAATTATCTAATGGTGGGAACATTTTGTATTGAAGAATTTCAAGTTGAAGTTGATGGTGAAGTGCCAAATAAATTTATTTTTATGATTATTTAAGAATATTTCTGAGGGGCCAAGAGTGGTGGTGCAAGCGGTAGGGCATATGCCTTGCATGCACTGACCTAGGATGGACCTTGGTCCGATCCCCCGGTGTCCCATATGGTTCCCTGAGCCAGGAGTGATTTCTGAACACATAGTCAGGAGTAATTACTGAGAGTCATCAGGTGTGGCCCCAAAATAAAAAACAAAAATAAATAAAAAAATGAATATTTCTGAAAAAAATATTGACTTATATAACAATTAAAATAATTTTTTGGGAGGGGTCACACCCAGCAGTATTCAGGGGTTACTTCTGGCTCTATGCTCAGAAATCTCTCCTGGCAGGCTCGGGGGACCACATGGGATGCTGGTATTCGAACCACCATCCTTCTGCATGCAAGGCAAACGCCCTGCCTCCGTGCTATCTCTCTGGTCCCTATATAACAATTAAATAAGGAAAAATAGAACATCAACTGAATGAACATTTGGCAGTAAAGGTACACTAGAAAGAGAAATATGTTGTTTTCAGTCAGAGAGAGTAGGATATTTATTTTATTTCAATAGAGTTAAAAACTAATGCAAGGAATTGAACCCAAGTCTATCCTGGGTTGGCCATGTGCAAGGCAAACACCCTACCACTGTGCTATCTCTTGGCCCCATTCTTTTTAACCCAAATTTTAAATACTTATAGTCCTAGAATGCCTAAATATTTACACATATTTCTCATATGACTATAATTTATTTTAATACAAGCTACTGTTTATCAGTATTATAGAACATGCTTTGCATACAGGAACCCGGGATTCAACTCCTGGCTCTACATAGTTCCCCTTGCACCAAGCCAGGAATAGCCATTAAGTATGCTCTCCCACCACAAGAAACACTACTTATCAGATAGTAATACTTTTATTCTATCAGCTCTCTCCTTACTCATAGGCTACAAAATTGGCCATGTTAGTCAACATTTTGTCCTGATTTTTTTTTTTTTTTTGCTGTTTGGGCTATACCCTATGGTGCTCAGGGGTTACTCTGGCTATGTGCTTAGAAATCACTCCTGGCTTGTGGGACCATATGGGACTCCGGGAATCGAAGGTCAGGCAGGAACCAAACCATAAAAACTGTGGCTTGTGTGCTTGCATGCTTGTGTCAGAAAGGTTAGGAATTTATAGCCTATGGAAAAGATAAAAATCAATTACCTGAAAGGTGGGGAAAAAAATAGACAATAACAGGTAAGTAGCACTAAAGGGACACTGATTAATTAAAGGTGACTCGAAAAAATAAAGTATAACCAGTAACCACAGCAAGCTGTGGATGAATCACAAAGACATTGTAGGGGTCGGAGAGATAGCACAGCAATAGGGCGTTTGACTTGCATGCGGCCAACACAGGACAGATCCCAGTTCGAATCCCGGCATCCCATATGGTCCCTCGCCCCCAGACTGCCAGGAGCGATTTCTGAACACTGCGGGGTGTGACCCCAAACATCCTTCCCCCCAAAAAAAAGGAACATGAAAAATAGTGTTAACCAAATAGGTGATTTATTATGTTTTTGTTTCATGAATAAATATTTAAGTATTTGGTCCTAAAATGCAAATTTTAACATTGTGCTATATAATTTATGGTGCTTACTAGATGATTATTTAAAAGCTCAATAATGTGTACCTAATACACTATAATTTAGATATCAGAATTAGTGTTTTGTTTTTTTATAAACACCTATCAGGCTGGAGAGATAGGAAGCTTAAAGGGCTGAGTTCATGCTTTGCATGCTCAGAATCGCATAGTCCCCTGAACTACCATGGGTGATTCCAAAGCACAGAACCAGGAGTAGCGCCTGAGTACCACTGAACCTCTACCCCTTCCCCCCCCAAAATAAACACCAGTAATATTAAGTTTGCTTTCTTAGATAGCTTAAGCATTTAGAGTGGGTATTTTTTATATGCTTTGGCGAGTTGTCTTGTTTTTATTGAGGTTTGGATTAACCTCCAACATTTTCTCTTGTGATTTCAGTGTTGTAAAAGTGTATCTCTCTGAGTTCTTTTTCTTAAAAGCTTTTTTCTCTCAGTGTTGCTTTCTCTGGTCGATCTTCATATTTATTGTCACAACCACTTTCCTTGTTTACCTTTTAGTAATCTCCTTTGAATACCTAGCTGATATCTTTTAAAAGGTAGCAATATGAGGTAGCAGAGTAATAGTATAGCAGGTAGGTATTTGCCTTACGGTAGCTAACCCAGGTTTAATCCCAGCACCCCATATGGTCACTTGAGCACTGCCAGGAGTGATTTCTGAGCTGAGCTAGAAGTGAGCTCTGAGCACCTCCAGTGTGGCCTTCCCTCCTCCTCCCCAAAAAGTAGCAATGTGGACCAGGGATGCCCTGGGTTTTATCCCTGGTCCACCATATACACACAATAAATGTAGTACTATTAGTAATTCTTTGGCCATCTTTTTCTTCATTTAATGTTCAGTTAGAATTTAACATTATCACTTTTTATTTCTCTGGTTGCATTCCATCCCAACCCTCACCTTCTACCCCTGCAGTCAGGGATAGGATTAAATCTAGGTCATAATGCATGCAAGGTATTTGCTTTTGCAAGCTGTATTCTATGCTTTTTTTTTTTTTTGATGGCTAGTTGACTCCTTAAATTATTAATTTTCATAAAATATCACATGAATTTATCACACGATTACTACACCTTTGCTATGTCTGAACTAAAGTATAGATATGAAGTGACTAGTTGCAGGCAGGCTTTGAAAAAATGACAGATGGTAATAACTATTATTAATATATGTTATTAATGTTAATATGTAATAACTTATGATAATGGTTTGCATCATTAATTTACTTAGGGATTTATGACCTGAAGAGCTAGTAGCAAAGCTTATACTTTTAAGTAGCAAAGCTGTTTATGGTTGCTATAATATAGTAACTGAAATTTAAAACATATATATATATATATAGTTTTTTTGGGGGGCCACACCCAGTGACGCTCAGGGGTTACTCCTGGCAAGGTGCTCAGAAATCGCTCCTGGCTTGGGGGCATATGGGATGCGGGGGGGGGGGGGGAGGGGAATAGAACCCCGAAGTCTGGCCTAGGCTAGCGCAGGCAAGGCAGATGCCTTACCACTAGCGCCATCGCTCCGGCCTCTTAAAGTATATTTTTTGGAGTGCTTAGTTGTTTAGCTAAACTATAGTAACTGAAATTACTATTGTAACTATATAATGCAGAGCTGACTTTAGATTCACAATAATTGGGGCCAGAGTGATAGCACAGCAGCAGAGCATTTGTCTTGCATGCGTCTGACCCAGGACAGATCCGGGTTTGATCTCCAGCTTCGTATATGGTCCCCTGAGCCTGCCAGGAGTGACTTTTTTTTTTTTTTTTTTTTTTTTGGTTTTTGGGCCACACCCGTTTGATGCTCAGAGGTTACTCCTGGCTAAGCGCTCAGAAGTCACTCCTGGCTTGGGGGACCATATGGGACACTGGGGGATCGAACCGCGGTCCGTCCTAGGCTAGCGCTTGCAAGGCAGACACCTTACCTCTAGAGCCACCTTCCCGGCCCCCAGGAGTGACTTTTGAGTGCAGATCTAGGAGTAACTCCCCTGAGTGCCTCTGAGTATGGCCCCAAACAAACAAACAAACAAAAATAGATTTGCAAGAATTAACCTTAGTTTTTCTTAATTGTTAGTGAAAGACATTTGATGAAGACTTGGTTTCTCTGTGGGGTGTTAGGCCACACCTCTGGTACTGCTCATGTACTCATTCAGATCTGAGGACCACCCAATGCTGGGGAGCACTATAATTCCTGTCTCACTGGTCCATGCTTAGTTTCCTAAAAATGGGAGAAATGTAAGCTTTGTAGAGAAAAAGATAATGGGCTTACCTGTCTCTTTTTACTGTACTTAAGAATTCTCTAAGTTTACTCCTTTTTTTTTTTTTGGTAGTGGTGTGTGAAGGGGGACGATTTTGGACCACATCTGGCAGTGCTAGGACTCACTCCTGGTTCATTGCTTTGCCCTCAGATGATTCTTGGTGGGGCTCAGGAGAACACATTCAATACCAGGGATTGAATTTGGGCTGAACATGTACAAGCTTTTTTTTTGGTTTTTGGGCCACACCCGGCGGTGCTCAGGGGTTACCCCTGGCTGTCTGCTCAGAAATAGCTCTTGGCAGGCACGGGGGACCATATGGGACACCGGGATTTGAACCAGCCACCTTAGGTCCTAGATCGACTGCTTGCAAGGCAAACACCACTGTGCTATCTCTCTGGGCCCATACATGTGCAAGCTTTTACCCATCTTTATGATCACTTCAGCTCCTGCCTTTAAGATTTTTTTTCCTTTAAGGTTAAGATAAAAAAAAAATTAAGATCAGCCCTAAGAGATCAGTAAAATAACCCTAAAATGACTATGACTGTGAAATTTGATACTACCCTTAGCTTATTAGGAGACAATTTAGTGATTTGGGCAATTACCTGTGCCACTTGCTCTGCATGCAGGAAGTCTGGGTTTGATCCCCACCTAGCACTGCATGGTTCCTTGCTAGGTACAGCTTAAAAAGTTATATAATATTGGGGCCGGAGTGGTGGCACAACGGTAGGACGTTTGCCTTGCATGCGGCTGACCTAGGATGGACCGTGGTTCTAGCCTCCGATTTCTGAGCGCATAGCAGGAGTAACCCCTGAGCGTCAATGGGTATTGGCCCCCCCAAAACAATACAAACGAAAAGTATGTATAGCTACATTACTGAATGAGTGGGCAATAAATGTAACAATTTCAAGTAGTGACCATTCTTCTAATAAAGATAATAATTGGCTTTTAATTTAATGTTTATTTTTCTTTTCGTTGTTGTTTTTTCTTTTTGTTGTTTTTCTTTTTGTTGCTCTTGGCAGTGTGCAAAGGATCATATGGGGTGCTGTGGATTGAACCCAGATCAGGTTGATCACGTGCAAGACGAGCTCACTGCTACTACCCCTTTTTAAATTTAAGCTAAATGGTTTATGTTGTTCGAATAATGTACGTACAGATTAGTACCTTTTTTTGAGATGTCTCTTTCATTAATGTTAAACATGTATATAGTTTCAAATGTTGGGTTTATATACGATGTGTTCAGTAAGAAACAATTTTTTTATCTTCTTTGTTTTCTCCTTTCCCAAAGAGACACCTTTATATCCTTCAGTAAATATTTGGTATTTGGTTTTGGTTTTCACTTTTAGGTATTGCCCTGTTGACTTCTCACTTCTGATATGAGAATTTATCTTTCTTCCCCCTTCTTCCCCTTACTCACTTCCTCTTCTGTCTCCCTGTTACTTAATCCTCTGTTAAAGTACTATGGTAATTTTGGTTAGAAAAATATTCAGGGTTTATCTTATGTCTTTATATATGATTCACAGCTGACTTATTTTGAGTTTATTTGTAAGTAGTTATTACATTTCTAGCATGAATTTTGTTTTTTCTAGAGCTCATAATTGTCATTTTATTTGCATTGGTTTTGCATATGTTCAAGTTATTTTCTTTAAACTATCATATATTGTACATCTATTTTGTTTTCATGAGAACCTTGCTGTCATCTCTAAACCAGGCTAGGTACTCTCTGAATTTGGTCCATAATTAAGATCCTGGGAGCTCACTTTTCCTTGGTCTTGAGTTTCTTCTGTATTAGATTATTTTTTATCTCTAGCCCTTTTGCTTTCTAGACTACCCCTTGCTATGGATAATTTTCTCCAGGTATTTTTTGAGAGTTTATAAGATATTATTTGAGATTTCTTTTTTTTTTTTTTTTTTAACTGAACTGAGTTTCCAACCAAGGATGGAGACTCAGTTTTTTTTTTTTTTTTTTTTTTTTTTTTTTGGTTTTTGGGTCTCACCCGGCAGTGCTCAGGAGTTACTCCTGGCTCCATGCTCAGAAGTCTCCTGGCGAGCACGGGGGACCATATGGGACGCCGGGATTCGAACCGATGACCTTTTGCATGAGAGGCAAATGCCTTACCTCCATGCTATCTCTCCGGCCCATTATTTGAGATTTCTAAGCCTGAAATATTTTAAACTCAAAAAATTATAAAAATGTTTTGTTGCTTGTTTGGTTTTTGGGACACACCTTGCAGCGCTTGGGTTACTTCTAGCTTTGCGACTCAGAAATGCTCCTGACAGGTTCAGGGAACCACATGAGATGCCAGGGATTGAACTCTGGTTGGTTCTGGGTCAGTGCATACAAGATAAATGCCCTACCTGCTGTGCTATTGTAGGCCCTATATAAAAATGTTTTAAAGTACTAAGAATACTTTAATGCATTTCATATTTAACTGAAAGTTTGAGTTGGAATTCTGTTTGTTTGTTTGTTTATTTATTTATTGGATTTTGAGTCACACCCGGCAGTGCTCAGGGTTTACTCCTGGCAGACTTGGGAGAACATATGGGATGTTGGGATTTGAACCACCATCCTTCTGCATCAAGGCAAATGCCCTACCTCTATACTATTTCTCCGACCCTGAGTTAGAATTTTAAATTGGAAATAAGTTTTTTTTAGAACTAAAAAATATAATACTATGTTTTTAGCCTGGCTTATTTGATATTGAGAATTCTTTTTTGGGGGGGGGTGGTTTGGGTCACACTTAGTGGCACTCAGGGGTGCCTTACAACACTCAAAATCCTAGCTCTGTGCTCAAAAATTGCTCTTGGCATTCTTGGGGGGGGTCATATGGGATACTGGGAATTGAACCAGGGGGCTGTCTGGGGTTAGTTGCATGCAAGGCAAACATCCTATTGCTGAGTTACCGCTCCTGCCCTATATTGAGAGTTCTATTGTATTTAATTTATTTTTTATTGCATTTTAATTCTTGGACTATGTATTTGTTTTTATTGCAGTAAACTTACAGGATCTTTGTCCATATTGTCCTGAAATTTCACAGTGATGTCCATAATTTGCCTGTACAGATAGTCTCTATTAGGGTTCCGGGATATATGCAGGTCATACTTTGACTGTCTTAAGCCCAAGGTTACACTCTTGGTGTGTACACATGTACACACACATTGCTTGTTGTTTAATCTTAAATGCTGATGTCCTTCAGTTTTGTTTGTTTTATTTTTGTTTTTGGATTACACCCAGTGATGCTCAGGGGTTACTCCTGACACTGCATTCAGGAATTACACCTTGGGTAGGGATGTCAGGGATTGAATGTCGTCAGGCACATGCAATGCAAACGCACTACCTGTGTAATTCTCCGTCCTCCCTCCTTTAGTTCTAAGTTTTTTTTTTTTAATTATCCATAGATGACACCCTATCTTATATTTTTTTGTTTGTTTGTTTTTGGGCTATCCTTGGTGGTGCTCAGGAGTTACTCCTGGCTCTGTACTCAAGGTCATTCCTGGTGGTTCTCAGGGGAGCCATAAGGGATGCCAAGGATTGAACCCATGTTCAAGGAAAATGTCCTGCCCGTTGTGCTATTGCACTGTCCCTACATTTTTTTCTTCTGAAGCTCTTCACTTAACATTATTGACAATAAGCCTTCACTTAACATATCGACAGATTCTTAGAAACTATTACATTAAGTGAAATGATACATAGTAGAATCAATTTTGCAATAGACTAATTGAGTGAAGTTCCTCATATATTTCTGATCAGAAAACATCACCAAACTTCTGATCTGACACAACGCAGAGAGTAAGCAATAATTGATACTTGTTTATTATCTTTCTAGTCCTCAAAGTCATGGTGTTTGCTACTTGTCCTGGCAGTTCAGGAATGCCATTCATGATGTCCTTCCATCTCAGGGTACACTTATACCCACATACACTCAGACTGGAACAATGAAGATATATCAGTTGACAGAAAATGCACATCTTTGGAATGTGGGAAGAAGCTGGAGTACAAGGGGGTGGAGGTGGTGTGAAGAAAACTCATAGATGGGGATAGAATATGTGAACTCTATATAGTGACCCAAGCTTAAAGTCTGTTTAGTTTTTCCCTTCAGTGTTATAGCAAAATATAACTACTGCTGCTGCTGCTGCTGCAGGATCTGTTTTATTTGGATTTTGGACCTTGTGAATGGTTTTTTTGCTTTTGTGTTTAAGCAATACCTGCTTAAACAGGTATTGGGACCTTAAACAGGTGCTCGGGACCAAGTTCCAGTGGTTGAGACTTGTAACTAGTGGTGAGTGATATGGGACCACATGGTTTTGTGGATAGAATCCAGAGCTTCCTCATACAAAGCATGTTCTTCAGTCTTTTGATCTATTTTCTTAGTTTTCTCGTAATTTCTTTAATAAAATTTTCCAGTGTTTCAGTTGAACTTGGTCTTTCTGTTCTCATTTTACACACTCTCTCTCTCTCTTATATTCTCTCTCTCTCTTACGCTCTCTCTCTCTCTCTCTCTCTCTCTCTCTCTCTCTCTCTCTCTCACACACACACACACACACACACACACACACACACACACACTCTTAAGGCAAATGTTCAATTGCTATCCCAAACTCACTTTATTTTATTACTATTTTGGGGCTTAGAGGGTCACATTCAGTGGTATGCCGGGTTTACTATTGGCTCTGTGCTCAGGGATCATTTCTGGTATTTCTTAGGTGACAAGAGATCCAAACAGGATTGGCTACATGAAAAGCAAGTACTTCACTTTTTATGCTATCTCTCTTAGTTTTGATTTATAAGAACTCTCTCTGTTTTTTTTTTTTGCTATTTTGGGTCACACCTAGTGACACTCGGGTTACTTCTAGCTATGTGCTCAGAAATCGCTCCTGGGTTGGGAAGACCATATGGGACACTGGGGGATCAAATTGCAGTCTATCCTAGGTTAGCATGTGCAAGGCAAACGCTCTACCACTTGTGCCATTGCTCTGACTCCAGGTTGATTTATAAGATTGATTTATAAGGTTGATTTATATTTATTTTTTCTTCATTGATATTTTGTTTCTTTTTAAAAATTTTGTATTTGGGAGCTACTCCTGACTTTGCTCAGGAGATGTGATGCTGGGGTCAGCTATATGGACAGCAAATGCATTGAATAGGTGTGGACTGTTTGCAAAATACATATTATCTGAGTTTAAAATATTGATTAGTCAACTCTGCCAAATGTTATTTTGTATCATTTCTGAAATTTCACTTTTTTCAAATTTCACATTTTATGCTAACACATGTTTGATAAAGTATTCTGATCTATAAGCTAAACTATATTTTTAGTATCCAACTTGAAACTTTAATTATTTGAGAGTGGGATTGAAAAATTAAGTTCCAGAGCTGAAGAGTATAGTGGGTAGGGTATTTGTCTGTATACAGCTCTTTCAATCCCTGGCCCTCCATGTGTGACTCCTGAGCATAGTGCTAGGAGTAATTTCAGAATACCAAATGGTGTGGTCCAAAACCAAAAAAAGAGACTCCAAATGTGATTTTTGCTTTTGCTTTTTAGCTGCCAAGCAACAAATCCAATATGAACCAGGAAATGGAGTTCTAGAGAGATAGTTTAATGGTCTAGGGCTAAGCACCTCTATGCAAGCAGAAGACAATACCCAGACTGAGTGATCCCAGAAACATAGCCAAGGTGCAGTCCAAAAAGAAAAAAATGTGTCTAATAACTCCTATAACTTTTTTTTTTTTTTTTTGGTGGATTTTGGGTTACACCTGGCAGTGCTCAGGGGTTATTCCTGGCTCCAGGCTCAGAAATTGCTCTTGGCAGGCACGGGGGACCATCTGGGGCGCCGGGATTCGAACTGATGACCTCCTGCATGAAAGGCAAACGCCTTACCTCCATGCTATCTCTCCGGCCCCTATAACTCTTATTTATACTTTAAATTTTGTTTATTCTTTCATGGAGCTTTACATAATCAAAAATGTATATATTTCTCAGAAAAACTACATTGCATCATGTAAATTCTAGACTTCCTTATTTTAAATTTTGTTCTGCTTTAGTTGTTTGGGAAGTGTTTGTATTTTGGCTTTTATGTAACAACTTTAGAATGTTGTCATCTGAGGCTGTTTATCAAACTTTGTGATCACAAGGAAGTTACTGACAAGTCTGAAGTATTTATAATATGCAATAAAAAATAAATTCCTATACTTATTTTATATTTTTGATGGCCAGATTTAAATTTTGGCTTTGTGTCTACTTACATATGTACACATACATATAACATTGATTTACAGTAGGGTATATTTAAGGAATGCAGGTTCACACCTTTTCTAATGTATCTGACTATTCAAAGCACTTAAAACCCATTGCACTGGGGGCCTTAGAGGTAATACTCAAAACTAGGAAGGACATTTGCCTTGCATGCAGCCAACCATATTGCATGCAGCAGTATGATTATTAACATTCTATATGGTCACCCAATCCCTCCTGGAATGATCTTGAGCAAAGAGCTAAGAGAGCACTACTGGGTGTGACCCTAAAACCAAAACAAACCAGAAAAACTCCCAATACATGGGGCCTAGAGCTAGCATAGCAGTTAGGATATTTGCCTTGCACACAACCAACCCAGATTCCATCCCTGTAACTGCATTGGGTCCCCCAAATCCCACTGGGAGTGATCCCTGAGCATAAAGCACGGAGCGCAGCTAAGTGCTGTGCTTTCCCCTCACCCCCCAAAAACACCTCCCAAACTTCCCCCCACCTCCCAGAAATTCCAGAAACATGTACTTAAAGAAATTTACCTTCTTTAATAATAGAATGCTGTTTCTATTTCTGGGAGAAAAGTATCACCACAGTTTTCAACATTAGAATTGTATTTTTAGAATCACAGAAATCACAGATTAATAACACTTATCAAATTTAACCATACCTATTTTCCTAAAAGTTCAGTGAAATAGTTTTATATATCAGAGTACTAAAACAGATTACTGAAAGCACAAAATTTTTTCATGTGATATTGAAAGTAACTATTTACAGAAATTTGGTTTAAGACCAGGGGGCCAGAGCAATAGCACAGTGGTAGGGCGTTTACCTTACACGGTGCCAACCGGGACCAACACAGGTTTGATCCCCAGCATCCCCTGTGGCCCCCACCCCCCCCATGCCTGCCAGAAGCATTTTCCAAGCATAGCCAGTAGCAGCCTCTGAGCACCACTGGGGTGTAGCCCAAAAACCAAAAAAAAAAAAAAAAAAAAGGTCCAAGCTGCAATTTAAGGGGCTGGAGAGGTGGCACTAGAGGTAAGGTGCCTGCCTTGGAAGCACTAGCCTAGAACAGACTGTGGCTTCATTCCCCCTCACCCCCTTAGTCCCATATGGTCCCCCCAAGCCAGGGGCGATTTTTTTTTTTTTTTTTTTTTTGGTTTTTGGGTCATACCCGGCCACACTCGGGTTACTACTGGCTCTGGCTCTGTGCTCAGAAATCGCTCCTGGGGACCAGAGAGATAGCATGGAGGTAAGGCATTTTGCCTTGCATGCAGAAGGACGGTAGTTCGAATCCTGGCATCCCATATGGTCCCCTGAGCCTGCCAGGAGCAATTTCTGAGCGTAAAGCCAGGAGTATCCCCTGAGCGCTGCTGTATGTGACCCAAAAAACAAACAAACAAAACAAAACAAAAAAAGAAATTGCTCCTGGTAGGTTGGGGGGACCATATGGGATGGCGGGATTTGAACCATTGTCCTTCTGCATGCAAGGCAAACTCCTTACCTCCATACTATATCTCCGGCCTCAGGGGCGATTTCTGAGCACACAGCCAGGAGTAATCCCTGAGCGTCAAATGAGTGTGGCCCCTGTTGCAAGTCAGCCCCTGAAGAGGTTGACTGATGGAGGGATGGAGGATGAGGTCTTTTCCCTTCAGCTTGGAGCTCGCGTCTGCCACCCTGTCTAGCTGACGGCTCTGAGGTGAAACGGCGGGTAAACAGCTCGCAGACAGTCAGGCTTAAACCAAAAAAAATTTTGGTTTAAGACCAAACTAGTTTTGGTAGACTTCTTTGAGCATTTTCATATAAATTTATTTATGGTTCTGTTTTTCATATTTTAATAAAATTTTATGCAACCTTTCATTTGTAAAATATCTTATCTGGATGAATCCTTTTAGTAATAACTTTCTTCCCAGAAGACTTCATAACCATAGTGCTACTGTCAAGTCACAGTGTAGAATAATGAAAACAGTAATAAAAATTTTTTTGTACATAACTAGGACAAGAATTCCTTGAGGAAATACTGAGTGAATGATTACAGCAAAGGTAATTCTTTAGTTACAGATTAATTGCCTTGAAAGTAAAATTCAGTTTTAAAATAGTCATTTTTAAAGCAATAAACTCTCAAATCTAGATTAATTAAATAATTGGAGCTTGGTTGTTAAGGAAAACTGAACTTTTTCTTTTTATTTCCTTTTGTGAGGCTTCGCAAGCACTGCTTAGGAGGCACCACAGCTCCTCCCTTCTGTTCTTGGCCTACAGGACCTGCAGTTCAATGCAAGGGCTCAAGGATGTGCTACTACTTGGGCCCTGCATTACTAAAGGATTACCCAGCACTTGTGTTTGAGGAACTTCCAGGGCTGCAACCAGCAATGTTTGGGGGATACATGTGATGCCAGTTATCAGAATGTGTCAGCTCCATGCAAGCTGTTCTCTCTCTTTGGCCATCTCCTCCTTATTTTGGCTTTTGGGCCATACCTATGATTTCTTGACCACACTCCCTGTGATGGTGCTTGAAGGACCAGGTGGTGCTGGGGATTGAATTTGTGCCTCCAGTATTCTACTCCTTCCTTGCAGCTCCCTTTCTTCCTTCCTACCTTTCTCCTTTCCTCCACACCCAATGATGCTCAGGGGTTACTCCTGACTCTGCAATCAGGTATTAATCCTGGTTGTGCTCAAGGAACATATGATTGCTAGGATTGAACTTGGATTGGCTGTGTGCATAGCAAATCCCTTTGTACTGTCCCTTCAGCCCTATACTTTTTCTCAAAACATTAAACTGGTACTGTTGTTAATCCTGCTGAATGTTTAAAACTCAGGTCAGAGAGATAGCATGGAGGTAGGGCATTTGCCTTGCATGCAGAAGGACGGTGTGGTTCAAATCCTGGCATCCCATATGGTTTCCACCATCACACCCACCTCCTCTTGCCTGCCAGGAACGATTTTTGAGCACATAGCCAGGAGTAATCCCTGAGCGCTGCCGCATGTGACCCAAAAAACCAATAAATAAATAAAAATTAAAACAGAACTGTCCCTTTTTCTAAGTACTTTGAGTAAGTGAGGTAACATACTGCTCTCTGTAAGAGTATTTCTTCACTTAAATACTGTGCTTTGCATATAGGTGCCTCAGACTCAACTCCCTTCTTTCCCGAGAAGATAATTATGTGAGGTTTTAGAACACAAAGAATATATGCCATTGCTATTAGATAATGTGAGATCAGAGAACAAGGATATGATATTATGTAAAATATGTGTGAAAATTAAGTCTGTTAGGTATATGAAACACCTACAAAATTTGAAGCTGTTGTTGTATTTTATTATAATTTTAATTAAAATTTTAGGTGGAAATATTTGTCCTCATGAGGTTGAATGTATAATTCATTTTAAACTATTGGTAAATTCTTGAGAAATTAAGATCACAGTTTGATGATATTGATGGTGAGTTTTCTTGAAATAAATTGAGGCTGGAGGGCAGGGAGATAGTACAGCAGGGAGGGCATTTGCTTTGTAGACAGACAGTCTGGGTTCAATCCCTGGCATCTGATATGTTCTCCCAAGTTCTGCCAGGAGTGATCCCTGAGCAGAGTCACTAGTAAATCCTGAACATTTGGCAGGTTGTCGCCCCAAACCCACAAGTAAATAAAATAAAATTTAATAAAGAATTAAGAATTATTTACACCAGACTCATCTGTTTATAGAACTCTGTTATTTTTGGTATAGAAACAATAATATATGATGGTCTGTCATGTTATGTGTTGCTATTAATAGTATTAAAAATGACATTTTTCTCTTGTTAGGTATAATGGTTGCCAATACATTAGTAGGTTTTCAACAATATTTTTCTCACATACAGTACTGAGAACAGAGAGATACTATGCATGTTGGTGCCTAGTTTCCAAATAAGATGTTTTCAAATTTTCATTTATTTTCACTCTGTAGAGAAAGCAGAACATTTTCAGATTTTGTTTTCTTCTGTATAATTATTATTTTTATATTTTTATTTTTATTTTTTTTTTTTGGTTTTTGGGTCACACCTGGCAGTGCTCAGGGGTTATTCCTGGCTCCAGGCTCAGAAATTGCTCCTGGCAGGCACGGGTGGGGGGGGGGGACCATATGGGGCTCCAGGATTCGAACCGATGACCTCCTGCATGAAAGGCAAACGCCTTACCTCCATGCTATCTCTCCGGCCCCCTGTATAATTATTTTTATTGTTGTTGCCAGGGGGCAAACTCAAAACTCAGGGCCTCAAGCATGAAAGGCACACAAACTTTCTACCCTCAGCCACATCCTTGGTTTAGATTTTTTTTGGTGGGGGGGAGGGTCACACTGCTGTGTTCATGACTACTCTGCTAAGGGATCACTCCTGCCTGGGTTTAGGAAACCATGTATAGTGCCGGAATTGAATCCGGTTGTCTGTGTAATGCCCTACCTGCTGCTGTACTATCTCTCTGGGAGTTTTGTTGTTTTTTGGTATTGACTTTCTGTAAGGAGCCTGATGAACATATGGACGGATGAATTATCACTGAATTGTTGGGAAATTTTATGATTTATTATTAACTTTTTCACTTGAAATATTTTTTGGGGGGGAGGGTTGCTGGACTACACTTGATGTAGTGCTCACCAGTTATTCCTGCTCTGTGCTATATGAGTCATTCCTTGGGTGTTTGGGGAGGCCAGATATAGAGTCAGATTGAATCAGGATAGGTTGTGTGCAAAGCAAGTTCTTTCTTCAATTCTTCTACTAATTTTATCTCTGTTTCCTCAAGTTGGATATTATAGTTTTGTTTGTTTTGATGGTGCTGTTGTTTTATTAGGCATCACCCTTGTGGTTATTACATCCATTGTATGGTCATGCTCATTAATGTGGGTGTTGCCTCACACATATAAGACACTACCACTGAGCCATATCTCTGTACCCTTTGAAATTTTTATTTGCTGGAACTATATTATTGATTAATTTATATTTTTTGAAGGTCTTTGTTAATTCTGTATCATTTGAAGATATAAACCTATTTTGTTTGTAGTTTTCTTTTACAAATGGGAACCTAAATATATAAAATTTAACATACATAGAAAATGGATCTCATTGGTATATTGGCTTTCTTTTCCTTGTAAACATATTAGTGAATAATGAAATTTATGGAAAGGGGAAGTTTAGGATATCAAAAGACTGCTCTTAAAGTAAACTAGAATGAAGGTACTAAATGAATTGAGGTTCATCATTATTAAATGTGACTGGCTTAGCAGATATGGAGGGGATGGTAGTGAAAAAGAAATGTCATTGATTTCTCTAGGGAAAAGTTATGAACTACATATGGGCCTTTTCCTCTTTTCTTCCTCTGGGCCTTTCTTTCTCTCTTCCCCCTGCAAAAAACCGCCCCAAATATATATTATCTTATAAATTGTTAGACTTTTAACATAATGTCTGCATTTATTACTAATGTAAGGTTAAAGACTAATGACAAGCTGTTAAATTTTGATTATTTAATTTTATTTTACTCTAATATATATTTTTGTTAGATATGCAAGTTATTTGGGCTGCTGAGTATATTTTAAGATTCCAGTCTTCTTGGGGGAAAAAAAAAAGAGTTCTTAGGAACATATATCTTAATGTAGTTGAACTGATGAGTACCATGTTACTGATGGTTTTAGAAATTTATGAACCAGGAGATTGATAAATTGTATTTAGTCTGAGAAACTGCTGGAAGCAAGTGAATGAACCAGAGAACCTGTCATCAACATATGTTAAATAGTCATTTTGTTTTATTATGGAGAATAAAAAAAGCTAATGAATACTTAAAGGCATTCTTTCCATGACATTTTAAAGACCCTCCTGCAGTGTTTAAGTATACAACAGATTTCCTGTTACTATAAACTGAGTGGTATCTTTTTTATTTATGTTCTTTTTTCTTAAAGATAGCTTTCAAAGGCACATTCTCCCCAGAAGTTATTTGAAGTTGTTAACTGTAGAGTGGTATACTTGCCATGTTTCAGAATGTGAAATGTTATACTTAGAAGAAAACTTGTAGAACTTGAATGTTTCTCTATTTGTACTCTAAAGTTTGTAAGTTGTTACTGCTTCTTGAATGACTAGTTGGCTTTGTTGTCTAGCTCACAGATTTCAACCTGTTTTCTTTTTCTTCACATTTTTACACTTGCTACTTAAAATGAATAGAGAGGAGAAAATAAAATAATTTTCTCTTAGATTATTTGACTTTTTTATGTAGTGCAGCAAAGCCCAGGGATGCTGGGAGAACAGAAGTAGTGGCAGATGGTCCAACCTGATGCTCTGCAAAGATAGGGAGGTTCATTTCGATTACAGTCACTTGCAGTCTGTAAAGTGAAGATATGGAGTTACAATTTAGTCTCATCCTTCACTAGCTATGTGTGTTGCATTAGAGCCAAGAACAACTTTGTGTGGATGTAGTAGAAGAAATGACTGGATCTTTTTTTAGTTTTCAGTCATACACCCACCCATAGCTGTACTGTCAACATTTTATCTTTGAGCACAAGAACAAATGTTACACACAGAGTCTCTCTCTCTCTCTCTCTCTCTCTCTCTCTCTCTCTCTCTCTCTCTCTCTCTCTCTCTCTCTCTCCCCCCTTCTCTCTCCCTCTCCCTCCCTCTCCCTCTCCCCCTCTCTCCCTCCCTCTCCCTCTCCCCCTCCCCTTCTCTCCCTCCCTCCCTCTTCCCCCTCTATCTCTCCCCCCCTTTCTCCCTTTTCCTCCCTCTTTCCCTCTCCCCCTCTTTCTCCCTCTCCCCCTGTCTCTCCCTCTCTCCCACTCTCGCCCTCTACATTCTCTCCCTCTCCTCTCTCTCTCTCTCTCTCTCTCTCTCTCTCTCTCTCTCTCTCTCTCTCTCTCTCCCCCCCCACTCCCCCCCCCTACACACACACGGCAGCACTCAGAAGTTACTCCTGGCTCTATGCTCAGAAATTGCTCCTGGCGGGACCATATGGGACTCTGGGATTCGAACCACTGTCCTTCCACATACCTCCATGCTATCTCTTCGGCCCTCTCTCTTGCTCTCTTTCACTCTCACATACACACATTGCCATACTTTCCTTTGAATTACAGATTATGTGCATGGGGATATAAATTGGAATACATTAACAGGAATCTAGTTGATCTTTTTTTTAGGGGGAGTGGTAATGATTTGGCCACATGCAGTAAGCTTGGGGCTAACTCCTGACTCTGTGCTAGGTATCAATCGTAATAGTTCTTGGGGGACAATAGGTGATACTAGGAATTGAGTTCTGGGTCCAAGTGGCCTGAACCCTTGTATTAACTTTCTGCCCCTAGATTTTTGTTGTTGTTGGCAGGGACTCTAACCTAGAGCCATATAAAATCATGTTTTATTACTGAGCCAGATTCCTGGTTTTAGAAAATGTATTTGTTTGAATTATAGACTATATAAAGTTTATATACAGAAATGAATAAAAGGTTGGGAAAAATCTCAATGTAGTTAATATAAATTGATAGAGCTATTCAGAAGTAAATAAATGTGAGTAGTAGTAGACCTAGTACTACCTAGAAGTACTCAAATACATATAAAACAAACTTCTTCGATGTTGTTATGGTGACTGGGAATCAGATAGGTGCTTGTTTGTGGTGCTCATACAACAAAGTTTTGGTTGTACAAGGGATTACATCTCAAGGTGTGGTGCGCTCTCACTTGGCTGTGGTGTTTATTGCCTGAGAGTCACATTCCTTTAGTTGTGGTGTTCTTATAGTGCTCACTGGGGATTGCACTCTTTAGTTATACTTGAACACATTTCGGTTATAGTGTTTATCAGTGTCATGTGGGTGCTTATGCAAGTATTTGGTGTAGGTCACACTCGTGGCCTCAGTGTTTATAATTCTCTCAGGTTGCAGTGCTTGCTGGGAATTGCACCCTTTTTGGTTGTATTGCACCAGGCAGCAGTGTGGCCAGAGATCACTTGCAGTGTCATGTATCCAGAGTTTCCAGCCACAAACAGCAGAGCAGTTAGTATTGTGCTCAGTGCATGTAGCAGCAGAGATTGAATTTGCAGCATGAAGGTTGTAAAAGCAACTGCTCTAGGGGCTGGAGTGATAGCATAAGCAGTAAGGCGTTAGCCTTGCACACAGCTGACTCAGGATGATGGTGGTTCAAAACCTGCAAACCCCAATGGTCCTGGAGCCTGGCAGGAATGAGCGCAGAGCCAGGTGTAACCCGAGTGCCGCCGGGTGTGACACAAAAAACAAAAAGATAAAAAACAAACATAAAGCAACTGTCCTATCCATTGAGTCATTCTTAGTCTATTTTTTGTCTCCCCCCCCAGTCTTTTTTTTGGGGGGGGGTGATTGGGTAACACCGACGGCCTTCAGGGGTTACTTCTGGCTCTGTGCTCAGAAATCGCTCCTGGAAGGCTCAGAGACCATATGGGATGCAAATCACCATCAGTTGGGGTCAGCCACGTGCAAGGCAAAAGCCCTCCAGCTGTGCTCTCTCTCTGGCCCCTTTCTCCCAGTCTTTTGTACAATTTTTAAACTATGGAAACAGGCATGAAAAAAGATCTGAGTGATATTTTCACTCAACTACAAACATGTTTGTAATCATGGTGCTTAAATAAAAATATTATTAAAGGATAAAAAATAAAAATGATGTACATGAATTAAATAAAAACTAGTTTATATGAAGAAAAATGGATTATTTCTAGAGATAGAATGAGGAAAGAAATACTAGAATTTCGCAGTGGTTGATAACTAGTTGTAGCCTAGGGGCTACTCCTAACAATTCCTGGCCAACTGGCCTGCAGTTCAAAGAATGTGTGGTGCTGAGGGTTATGGAGGCCACCCATGGTAATTCTTGGGACCCTTCAAGATTGTACTTTCGGGGGCTGGAGAGATAGCATGGAGGTAAGGCATTTGCCTTTTATGCAGAAGGACAGTGGTTTGAATTCCAGCATCCCATATGGTCCCCTGTGCTTGCCAGGGGCAATTTCTGAGCATAGAGCCAAGAGTAACCCCTGAACGTTGCTGGTGTGATACAAAAACAAAAAACAAAAGCAAACAAAGATTGTACTTTCTAGTGCTCATGGTGACAGGAATCGAACCAGAGTCTTCTATAAGCAATGCAAGAAACTTAACCCCTGTACACTCTAACCTTTTTCTAACCTTTGTCATAGAGAATTGGTATCTGAACCTTTATTATATATACTGTTGAATATAAAACAAGAATGCATTTACTTACTACTTGTTTAATAAACTACAAATAATTAGATGGGAGATGTAACTCAGTAGTATGGCACTTGTCTTGCATGTGTGAAGCTCAGTTCTTTTCCCATGACTACAAGAAAGAAAATATAAAAACAAAACAAACTTCCCTTAGGTATTGTCCCACACAAGTCCTTATTGTGGCTACACGATGTTATTTATGATTATATGCTATGTGCTTTTAATACTATTTGATATTAGAAGTGTATTTTCATAAAATCTTTATCTTTAATAACTCAATTATTTCATAGGAATGAAATTCCCAGGAATAAATTACAGGGTTAAAGTTTTTGGCTTTTGTTCATCATTGCCATATTACCTTATGAAAAGATATTACTATTGTTTGATATTATACTAGCAATGGTGAAATATTCTAAATTTACCACAGCTTCACTTTTCAGATTATTATTTTAATTTATTTAAAATATGCCCCCTTCCCTCTTTCCAGTTCTCATGATTGTCATTATGATGATTTTGCACACACAGATGTCTATGGTGGTGCTCTCACTTTTTCAACTGAACTGACACTTGCAGTTTTGCACCATTTTGGCTGTGATACTCATTGGCAGTTTATACCAGTTGCTGTAATGTTTAGTTGTTGGTGCTTGTTGGGGGTTACTTTGGGGCTCACACATGTGCTCACCAGGGGCTGCACATCTTTTAAGTTGGGGCATTTGGTGGGAGTTGCACCCTTTTTGTGGGGGTTACACACCTGTCAGTGGTGCAGCCAGAAATTGCTTGGGGCACTAGGGATCACAGACTTCTACAAGGGTTGTGCTAGGATTATATGGGACACTGGGGATAAGTGAGATTTGAGTTTATGACCATTTGTTTTTTACTAGCTATGATCAAATTTTTTGAAAGCCTTTGCTTTAAGCTATTGTGCTTTTCCTTTAAGCCTCCTTTTTCCCTTTAAATTAAAATGTTGGGAGTGGGTTGCTTTTTTTGTTTGTTTTTGTTTTGTTGTTTTGGGGCCATACTCAACAATGTTCAGGAGTTACTCCTGGTTCTGTACTGTTGGCAGTGCTTGAGGGAATTTATGGGATGCCAGGATTGAATCTGGGACAGTTGCATGCAAGGGAAGTGCCTTACCCATTATCATTATATAGCTCTCTGGCCCTTGAATCACTGTTTTTGAGGAGGAACTTGTCTCTGTGTGTCTCTTTTAATTTTAGTTAAAAATTTAGGGGTGAGTCACTGCAGTGGAGATTCCATCTTCCCCAAAGTCAAACATAGTGCCTGCGGGAAATTTGTTTCAGGGAATAAAACACAGTGCCTTCAATATATCTACAAAGCATGCTTTCTGCTACTTGAGCCATGCTCTGGCTCTCAGAGTTGTTTGTTGTTTGTTTCTTTTATTAAACATACAGTTAGAGAGCAGGGACAGAGATTCAGTTCAAAAAGTTGAGTGCATGCTTTGCGTGTGGTTATGTTTTATCATGGTCCCCTTAGTACTGCCTTAGTACTGCCTTAGCATTGCTGGGAGTGACCCAAAAGCAAATCAAGGAACAGAACAGAAAAGAAAAAGCTAGAGATTAAGAGCATGGAGCCAGAAGCCTAACTGTACAAATTCTGCCATTGCTATTCAGTAACTTCTTGAGCTGGAGCAAGTGATTTAGCTTTTGTGTATTAAGTTCTTCTATTTGAAAAAGGAGCATAAAACAGTATCTGCAACATACATTTAATAAAGGTTAAATGAATTAATATTTATAAAACCTAGAATTGTGCTTTAGCATAAGGTGTTAATAAAAATTTAAACAGCTAATTCGGAGGCCTTTGGCACCACATTGTGTTATGTATGTTTTATATTCTTCATATACATTAATGTGTAATTATTTTTCTTTCACATTTGTCCCTTTGTCATCTGAAGCAAATTCTACTGCATAAGTATATATATTTCTTGTGTAAAATGTTTATTTTTAGGGGCCGGAGAGATAGCATGGAGGTAGGACGTTTGCTGTGCACCAGAGGGACGGTGGTTCGAATCCTGCCATCGCATATGGTCCCCTGAGCCTGCCTGGAGCGATTTCTGAGTGTAGAGCCAAGAGTAACCCATGAGCGCTGCCGGGTGTGACCCCCCCCAAAATTTATAGTTTTAGCAGTAGATAAAAAGATGTATTCATCAAAGGTTTTTGAAAAAGCCATAATTTTGGGGCCGGAGAGATAGCATGGAGGTAGGGCATTTGCCTTGCATGCAGAAGGACGGTTGTTCAAATCTCGGCATCCCATATGGCCCCCCCGAGCCTGCCAGGAGCAATTTCTGAGCATAGAGCCAGGTACCCCTGAGCATCACTGAGTGTGAAATCCCCCCCCCCAAATAAAGAAAAAGCCATTATTTGATTTTTTTTTATCTCTATTCTTTTTTTTTGTTTGTTTTTGGGCCACACCCAGTAGTGCTCAGAAATCTGCTCAGAAATAGCTCCTGGCAGGCACGGGGACCATATGGGACGCTGGGATTCAAACCAACCACCTTAGGTCCTGGATCGGCTGCTTGCAAGGCAAACACCGCTGTGCTTTATCTCCGGGCCCGGTAAATCTTTATTCTAACACTTAGTAAAAGGTTACTTTATTTAAAGATCATGTTTCACATAGTTGACATAGTTGATCATAGTATATTTGTTTCCAGATAACTAAGAGTGAAATTATTGAAATTATTAGAAAAAAGGGAAGAGACAAAAAGTACAGTGACAAGCAAACTTGTGAAAATTGTTATATTTCCAATGAGGTCATGAAGTCATTATTAAAAAAGTTTAGTAAGCTCTTATTGCTAAGTGATCATTCTGTTACTTCATTTGTTTCTGAACATTAGTTGGCTTTAGATCCACATGGAGGTCCAAATTGATATGTACTAATGAGATGACAGTAAAAAAAATGGAGAGTTGTTGAGGCTGCACTGTCTAGGAATTCCAAGCACTGTCTAGGAATTCCAAGCACTATTGCTGATAACTGCATGTTTTGTGGGGCCAGGATGAGGACTTGGCCCGCCCTTTCCCCTGGAGATTGCCAGCATTCAGTTGTGTGGCTAGTGTACCCATACTTTTTCATGTACAAGCGTTTACATCTCTTTTGAGGACAGTGAATCTGTGGAGCTGGCTGGGTGCAGACATGGCAACTGAGTTTGTTTATTCCAACACTTGTATTTTATTTATTTTTAAAAGAGATTAAATCACTGTGCGATAAAGAACTAAAAAGTTGTGACAGTTGAGTTTCAGTCATACAATGTTCCAACACCCGTTTACTAGTGTTCCTTTCCTGCAACCAACTTCCCAGTCTCTAATAGCACTTTTAGAAGTGATGGATTTTCCCATTTGGAAAATTTATTTATTTATTTGATTAGTAAGTGATCCTGACTCCAGTTTGGATCTTAGGCTAGCATGTGAGGCAGAGATATATTTAGTGACATCAGATGTGGGATATTGATGGGGCTGGAGTGGTGGCTCAAGTCGTAAGGCGTCTGTTTTCCCCGTGCTAGCCTGGGACGGACCCAGGTTCGATCCCCTGGCATCACATATGGTCCCCCAGGGCAGGGACGATTTCTGAGCCCATACCCAGGAGTAACCCCTGAGCATCACCAGGTGTGATGGAAAAACCAAAAATAGATAGATAAATAAAAAAAGATGTGGGATATTGAAAAAGCATTTTTAGGGGCTGGAGCAATAGCACAGTGGCAGGGCTTGTGAGGCAACGGTAGGTTTGCCTTGCACATGGCCACCCCGGTGGATTCCAGTTTTGATTCCTGGCATCCCATATGATCCCCTCAGCCTGCCAGGAGTGATTTCTGAGTGCAAAGCCCCTGAGGACTATCCCTCCCTCCCAAGCATTTTTATTAGTTCCTACTGAGTGATGCTTTTTAAAATATTGTGGTTCAGTAATTAGTGGAATGCTAATTCCATAAGAGACTAGTTAGCACATTCGATAATTAGAAAATCATATGTTGGAGACCTGGAAGATGGCTCAGTGGCTTAAAGTATCAGAAGTTCAAGCAAGCCTCCATGCTGCGACATGTGTTGAGATGATCAGGATAATTCTTTTTTTTTTTTTTTTTTTTTTTGGTTTTTGGGTCACACCTGGCGGTGCTCAGGGGTTACTCATGGCTGTCTGCTCAGAAATAGCTCCTGGCAGGCACAGGGGACCATATGGGACACCGGGATTCGAACCAACCACCTTTGTTCCTGGATTGGCTGCTTGCAAGGGAAACGCGGCTGTGCTATCTCTCCGGGCCGATCAGGATAATTCTATGGTTTGTGATCTCTCATGAGGGGCTTGGAGGTGGCTCTGTGGTTTAGGAAGTGCCTAGGGCAAGCATAAATCTTTTTCTTTTTCTCTCCTTTCTCCTCTTCTCTTCCTCCTCTCCATTGCCTTTCATCTCCTCCCTCCTCCCCTCTTTTCTCCCATTCCCTCTCCTTCCCTTCTCTTCCCCCCCTTTTCTTCCCCTTATTTTCTTTTTTTGGGTGGGGCTATACTCAACCATGTTTGTTTGTTTGTTTGTTTGTTTTGTTTTTGGGTCACACCCGGCGGTGCTCAGGGGTGACTCCTGGCTGTCTGCTCAGAAATAGCTCCTGGCAGGCACGGGGGACCTTATGGGACACCGGGATTCGAACCAACCACCTTTGGTCCTGGATCGGCTGCTTGCAAGGCAAATGCCGTTGTGCTATCTCTCCGGGCCCTATACTCAACCATGTTAAGGGTTTATTTTTTGGCTCTTTGCCTAGGCATCACTCCTGGTGTTATTTTAGAACCATATATAGCATTGGAGATGGCATCCTGGTCTTTCCTTGCTAGGCAAGTCTGTATTCCATCCATGGTTGGCTGGGTGCTAGGCAAAGGCCCTACCGGCTCTGGCCCCTATTCATAGATTTTTATATCCTTTAACTTTCCAGCCCCTGAATTAGTTATCTCAGTCCTTGATGCTGTGTTTGTTTATGGCTAAGTGATCCTTAGCACACCCCACAGTTTGGGTTCTCCTGAAGGAGATTGGGGTTAATAATTTCTCTGTTCTCAAATGGCAGATAGGAGGAGATGAACATTTAAATAAATATAAATATAAGTTGTATAATTGTAAGTTTGATACCAAGTAAGTGTTTATAAGGAAGGCTTTTATTTTTATTTTTGGGCTATACCCAGTGATGTAGGTTCAGTTTTTAGGGCTTATTTCTGGCTCTTTGCTCAAGGATTGTAAGAAGTGCCCCCAGATTAAACCCAGATTGGCCAGATTGTATACTAGTATACAAGTATACTATTTAGGGACAGAGAGATAGCACAGCATTAGTGGCATTCAGGGTTACTTCTGGTTCTGTGCTCAGAAATTGCTCCTGGCAGATAGTGGGGGCCATACGGGATGCTGGGTGTCGAACCACCATATGGGATACTGCGATTCAAAGCACTGGATCAGCTGCGTGCAAGGCAAATGCCCTACTGCTGTGCTATCTCTCTGGCCCCAAATTCAATTTTTAGATGTAAAAATTCTGCTTGGCTTCTGCTTTCAGAGTGCTAGTTCATATTATTTATGTCCATAGTAGCACCATCTGATATTTTGTTTTTCTGAATTACGCATCATTTTCCTGAAAAAATACATGCTTGCATTTGTTTTGGTTTTTGGTTTTTGGGTCACACCTGGCAGCCCTCAGGGTTTACTCCTGGCTCTACACTCAGAAATCGCTTGAGAAAATCTCCAGAGCTAGTGCTCGGCTCTTGGCGGAGTCTCCCCACCCCCACCACCAAGGGGGGAAAAATCGTTCCTCATAGGTCTAGGGGACCATATGGGATGCAGGGATTTGAGCCACCATTCTTCTGCATGCAAGGCAAACACCCCACCTCCATGCCATCTCTCTGGCCCCAGGAGCGTTTTCTGAGTGCATAGCCAGGAGTAAACCCGTGAGTGTCACTGGATGTGGGCCCCCCAAAAAGGAAGAGAATAAATTTTTTTTAAAAAAAGAAAGAAAAAGTACAGTAGCAAGCACACTTGTGAAAATTACTGTATTTCCAATGAAGTCATTAATATGATGGCAGGTTTCGTAAGCTCTTGTTAGCAGTCCATTCTGTTAAATTGATGTGATGACAGCATTAAACAAATGAAATTGTCCAGAAATTCAAAGCACTATTACTGGTAATTGTGAATATTAGGGACTTGTGCTCAACTGACTGTTATCTGGCTTCCTGAAAGAAGGAAGATATGGGAGGAGGGGATTGCATTTCAAAAAGCCCTGGTGATATCAGCTCAAAGACTGACATAATTGGGGCCATAGAGATAGCACAGCCGTGTTTGCCTTGCAAGCAGCCAACCCAGGACCTAAGGTGGTTTGTTCAAATCCCCGCATCATCTCATATGGTCCCTGGTGCCTGCCAGGAGCTATTTCTGAGCAGATAGCCAGGAGTAACCCCTGAGCACAGCCGGGTGTGACCCAAAAACCAAAAACCAAAAAAAAAAAAAAAAAAAGACTGGCATAATTGAAATTGGGTCAGATTGGTGTTCCTGAAGGGAATCACAGAGTATTGATGAGGCAGGGCCATCTGGAAAACAGTGATTCTGGGTAATGGAGTCAGCAAGTGTGGCTTTGGGAGAGCAGAGGCTTGAAATTTCTCCTGGCAGGCTCAGGGGACCATATAGATGATGGGATTCGAACCACCAACCTTTTGCATGCAAGGTAAGCACTTTACCTCCATGCTATATCTCTTCGGCCCCTGTATTTTCTTTATTTGTAATATTCACTAGTTTGTGTCTTACGAATAGGTTTATTGAAGGCAGAATTGTTTGTCTTAGTTTTAGATTTCCCATTAACTACTACAGTATTTGGCATATAAATGAGGGTTTCCTTCCTTCCTTCCTTCCTTCCTTCCTTCCTTCCTTCCTTCCTTCCTTCCTTCCTTCCTTCCTTCCTTCCTTCCTTCCTTCCTTCCTTCCTTCCTTCCTTCCTTCCTTCCTTCCTTCCTTCCTTCCCTCCCTCCCTCCCTCCCTCCCTCCCTCCCTCCCTCCCTCCCCCTCCTTTCCTCCCTCCTGCCTTTCCTCCTCCCTCCCCCTTCTCTCCCTCCTTCCTTCCCTCTCTCCCTCTCTCACAGTGCAGTAGTACTGAGTTCATGGCCTTTAAGTGTTTGTGTGTATGTGTGTGGGTGTGTGTGTGTGTATTTCAAGAAGATCTTGCTGGAAGAATTCTGTGTTTCAGTATACAGCAGTATAATCTTTATTGTATCCCTATTTCAGTATCAGCTCTTGCTGAATAAATGCTTGTTGCTTCTTTTGTGCTTTGGTCAGAAAATATTTATGAAGCTCTCCTCTCCCTTCCTTTCCTTTTTTCTTTTAGATGCCATCCCAGCAATAACCAGGGCTTATTTCTTGCTCTATATACTCTGCAGTTACTCCTGGCAATGTTTGGGATTGTATGGGATGCTAAGAATCAAACTTAGGTAAGGCATATGCCTTGCCTACTATACTATCTCTCTAGCTGACCAATTATTTTAATACCAGGCTTCTTTTTCTCTCTCTTTTTTTGTTTGTTTTTGGGTCACACCTGGTTATGCTCAGGGGTTACTCCTGGCTATGCACTTAGAAATCCCTCCTGGCTTGGGGGATTATATGGGACACTGGGATTGAACCCAGGTCCATCCTGGCTCAGCCTCATGCAAGGCAAATGGCCTTATACTGTGCTATTGCTCCAGCCCCATTCTCATTTTTTATTTTTTGAGGGGGAGATGGGCTCTCATCCATCTGTGTTCAGGACTTCTTATTAATCACTGCTCATGCACAGAGGTTCTTTTTATCTTTCTGTCCATTAGTCATGAAAATCCTATGTATTATTTTCTTTTTTTTTTTTTTTTTTTTTTTTTTTGGTTTTTGGGCCACACCCAGTAACGCTCAGGGGTTACTCCTGGCTATGTGCTCAGAAGTTGCTCCTGGCTTGGGGGACCATATGGGACACCGGGGGAATCGAACCGCGGTCCGTCCAAGGTTAGCGCAGGCAAGGCAGGCACCTTACCTTTAGCGCCACCGCCCGGCCCCAAATCCTATGTATTATTTCTGTGTGATTTTTTTCCCTCGTCACACAAGCAAGTACATACTCTGCAACTGAACTGCTTCTCAGGCTTTCTGTGTGGTATTTTATTTTCCTTTTCTTTTGCTTTGATCCTTTATTGTTTTGTTTTTAGATATTCCCAATAATGCCCAGGAGCTATTCCTAACTTTATGTGTAGGGTTCACTCTTGGCAGTGCTCAGGGAACTACATGGCATGGGGAATCAAATCTCCTATCTCACACAGGCAAAACCCATACCTACTCTACCTTTCCAACTATCTCCCTGATATTTTAATTTCTTTGGCTAAATAACAAGAAGTAGAAGCTGGGTCATAAGATAATTGTACATTGAGTGTTATAAAGACTATTAAACTACCTATTCTCTTTAAGAGTACATACTATGGGCTGGAGAGATAGCATGGAGGTAAAGCGTTTGCCTTTCATGCAGAAGGACGGTGGTTTGAATCCCGGCATCCTATATGGTCCTCTGTGCCTGCCAGGGGCGATTTCTGAGCTTAGAGCCAGGAGTAACTCTTGAGCACTGCCGGGTATGACCCAAAAACCAAAAAAAAAAAAAAAAAAAAAAGTACATACTACAAAGTTGACGTTAGGGCTTGTGCATTTGAATATATTATTTTTGTCTTGAGAATTTTCCTATGGAGCAATCAGTTAAGAACCCAGCAATTTCTTTTCTTTTTTTCTATTTTTTTTGGGTCACACCCGGCAACACTCAGGGGTTACTCCTGGCTTTATGCTCAGAAATTGCCTCTGGCAGGCACGGGGGGCGGGGCCATATGGGATGCCCCCACTGTCCTTCTGCATGAAAGGCAAGCACCTTACCTTCATTCTATCCAGCCCCACCCCAGCAATTTCTATAGAGAGAACTGAGACTCTTTTCTAAATCCAACTCAGTAGCAGTCTTTGTTCTAGGATCATTTACTTTCTTCAGAGAATTATCATTATTTTGTTTAGATTGTAGATATCAAAGGAAGGGCAAGGGAAAGCAGCAAGGTCGAAAAATTTCAGTTATCTCTCATATAGAACTCAGCTAACTGTTGCTTTTATGTCGAGAGACAGTATGTACTTATGAAAGAATGTAGGAGAAATGTCTTATGTCTGTACTAATTTCTTTTTTTGGGGGGGGGAGCACACCTGGCAGCACTTGGATTACTTCTAGCTCTGTGCTCAGAAATCGCTCCTGGCAGACTCTGGGGACCATATGAGGTTCTATGAATTGAACCTGGGTCTGTCTGCAGTCAGCCTTGTTCAAAGCAGATGCCCTACAACTGTGCTATTGCTCTAGCTCCATATAGTAATTTCTTAAAAGATTTTTTTTTTTTGTTTGTTTTTGGGTCACACTTGGTGATGCTCAGGGGTTACTCCTGACTATGCACTCAGAAATTGCTCCTGGCTTGGTGGGGGGGGGGGGACACCATATGGGATACTGGGAGATCGAACTAAGGTCCGTCCTAGGTTACCATGTAGCAAGGCAAATGCCCTACCGCTTGCACCACTTCTCCGGCCCCACTTAAAATAATTTTTTAACAAGTATGTAAAACAAAAGAATCGGTATGATACTTACCTGGCAGGGGAGATACCATGATCATGAAGGTGGTTTCCCCAGGCAAGGCTTATCCATTGTACTCTGGATGGGCTGACCCCTGTGATTTCCCCAAATGTGGGAAACTCAACTGCATAATTTGTGGTAGTGGGGGAAAATTAGTATTTTAAAAAAAGAAAGAGGTGATTTGTGTGTGTAGGTGGTAGATTGGTGTCTGCTTTGATTTGCAAGTTCCCCCAGAGTTCAACCAGTCTTCATATGGACTTTCAACCAGTCCCTCTTAATTTAATTAAAATTGATCAAGCCCAGTACCCATATATGTTCAAGGCATGTGGTGGACTACTGAGCCACCTCCATCACACTAGTCTTTCTTTAGTCCAGTCTTATACTACCTCATACCACTTTTTGTGGTAATTGGCATGATCTAAATCTAAATTATTTTAGGATCTCTACAGGAAAATAATTTGCTTCTTGTTTTCTTGCTACTATTTTCTTGCTACTACTTAGATTTTAATTTTCTTTCTTTTTTTTTTTTTTTTTGTTTTTTTGTTTTTTGTTTTTTTTTGTGTTTTTTTTTTTTGTTTTTTATTTTTGGGTCACATCCGGCAGTGCTCAGGGGTTACTCCTGGCTCTATGCTCAGAAATTGCCCCTGGCAGGCACAGGGGACCATATGGGATTCGAACCACCATCCTTCTGCATGAAAGGCAAACATCTTACCTCCATGCTATCTCTCCTGCCCCAGATTTTAATTTTCTTTAGTCAGTCATCATACTTTCAAACAATGTTCACCAGAAAAAAAATTTACTCTATTGGGTTCTAATATCTCACTTCTCACTGCAGCTTCTTCTTTGTCTATGTTCTTTTGAAATTGTTGTTATCATATTAGTCATAGAGAAAGAGAACTCATTTATTTGGCTTTCTTCTTTCTTAAAATTGCCTTAAAACAAAAAACCATATTAATTTTTTTCTACCTTCAAAATATACTAAGCTTTCTTCAATCTTATTTTATATCTTGCCTGTTTTTATTTGGGGGGGGCACACCTGTTTGATACTCAGGGGTTACTCCTGGCTATGTGCTCAGAAATTGCTCCTGGCTTGGGGGGGACCATATGGGACATCAGGGGAATCAAACCGTGGTCTATCCTAGGATAGTTCGAGCAAGGCAGATACCTTACCACTTGTGCTACCACTCCGGCCCCTTGCCTGTTTTTATTTATTTATTAGGCACACCTGGTGGCACTCAGGAGGTATTCCTGGCTCTGTACTCATAAATTACTCCTGGCAAGCCCAGGGGACCCTATTGGATGCCGAGAATTGGATTTGGATGTGGCTGTATACAAGGCAAACACCTTACCCTCTGTACTATCACTTCGGCCCTTAAGTTTTATTGTAAAAAGTCTGTTTCATGTGTGTAACCAACACTTTTATGTACTTATTACCTAAAGATCCCAAGTCACCAGGACTACAACTGGTGGTACTCAAGAGACTATGTGGTACTTAAGATCGAACGTCCTCCACCCATTTGAGCTCTCTCCTTAGGCTACACCCTCAGAAGTTAGGCTGATAGGATCATTCTCTGCAATGATGAGGTGCCATACAGTTCTATGGTTGACCTGCATGCAGAACATGCATGCTGGTCTACTAAGATTTTCTTTCTAGTCCCAATTAGTCTTCCTTTGAAGAAATAAAAAATATTTGCTTTTATTAAATTTGAATCTTGTATCTAATTTTAGTATTTAATGGTCTATTTTGAGTATACAGAATGTATTGAGATATTCTTGAATATCTTTCTTTGAATATCTTGAATGTCTCTTTCCTATCTGCTTAAAGTTTATATTTGAATTTTGTCTAACTATTTCTTTTTTATTCAGACAGAGCAGAATGTCTGTGACTTGGTCATTGTTGATGACTGGGCTAAAGGAATATGAAGAATATAATTTCTTCCCCAAAGGAACAGAGAACATTGCTGTATTAATGCCAGAATAATGCCATTTAGCTTAGCTGCTAATTGGAAATTTTCATTTCTTCCTCCTTAAAATTTGCAAGCAAAATCTAATGTTTTGTTGCTTGAAGATAGTGGGTCAAGAATATTTGTTTAATAGAAAGATTTAGAATTCTGACATCTTTGGATTTGTTTTATTAACTTGGAAACTAGAAATAATATTTGCCTTTTTTAAAATTAGGAATTGGATTAAATCATAAAGATTTGGAAGTCTTCTTTTCTAATTTCTTACCTATCTTGTACTTGTAGTTACAGATGTGGAGCTAAAACGACTGAAAGATGCATTCAAGAGGACCTGTGGACTCTCATATTACATGGGCCAGCACTGCTTCATCAGGGAAGTGCTTGGGGATGGAGTGCCTCCAAAAGTTGCTGAGGTAATCTTTATGTTCTACGTTTTCTTTTGAGAGTTAGTCATGATACTGAATTCTTGAGGAGCCTCCTAGTTTTAGTGGATTTAATCTTTTTTACAGTTACTTTTTCCTGCTGAAAAGGTTTAGATATAGCTTTATTTTCAGATGCCAAATAGCTGCAGGCCTGTCTGTTTCTTGGATACTTCTCAGCTATAATTGCCATTGATTATAATCCTGGGATATTTTTGTATGAATGGTTTCTATTATATTGATGTAAACATTTTTACGTTAGAAGTACGTCTTATTGGGGCCAGAGAGATAGCATGGAGGTAAGGCGTTTGCCTTTCATGCAGAAGGTCGGTGGTTTTGAATCCCAGCATTCCATATGGTCCCCTGAGCCTGCCAAGAGTGATTTCTGAACATAGAGCCAGGAGTAACCTCTGAGCGGGTGTGACCCAAATACCAAAAAAAAAAAAAAAAAAAAAAAAAAAGAAGTATGTTTTATAGCACATCTTCTAGCAAATGAACCCATCACATCACATAGAAAATACCACACTACAAGTGTGTCAGTGGGGAAGCAACACAGGCTAACACCATTCATAGAGAATGAAGATGGCAGCTCTGATGACACGAAAAGTGCCAATCACCTATTAGCCTCTCAGATAAGGAGTTTAGAGAAGAAATATGGAGGTTCCTCATAGAAATCAAAGAAAGTATGGATTGAGCTGAATGAACCACAAATAAGAATCAAGAGGTTAAGAAGATAGAATAGGAAAACCCTAAAATGAAATAACAGGACTGAAAAATTCAGTAGATGAAATGAAAACCTCACTGGAAAGCCTCTCCAACAGAGTAAGAGCAGCTAAGGAACAGAATCAGTGAACTGAAGGATGAAATGCACAACAACTCCATACAACAGAGGAGATTGGAAAAGAGCCTTAAAGCAAATGCTCAGACAATAGAAAAAATCCTCAAGGAATGTGAACAGTTGAAAATAGAAGTCTTTGATAAACTCAACAGAAACAACATAATAATCACTGGAGACCCAGGAACCCAGGAAGAAAATCCCCAGGAAGAATCAACAGTCAAGGACATGATAGCAGAGAAACTCCCAGAGTTAAAGACTGCATACAACCAAATCCTGCATGCCCGAAGAGTACCAGCTAAAATAAACCGAAAGAAAAGCACCCAAGACATCCTAGTCACAATGATCAATCCCACAGATAGGGATAGAATACTGAAAGCAGCAAGATCAAAAAGAGAAATTACATTTAAAGGAGCATCCTTAAGATGTACAACAGACCTGTCACAAGAAACCCTCAAGGCTACATGGCAGTGGTGGGATATAGTGACAAAACTCAACGAAATGAATGCTTTGCCTAGAATACCGCACCCAGCCAGACTCACGTTCAGGTTAGAAGGAAGTATACATAGCTTCACGAGCCCTGAGCACTGCTGGCTGTTGCTCAGAAAAACAAAACAAAAATTTAGATATAAATGACATTCAACATATTAATTTCAGGTTTACAAGATAATTATTTGCATTTGTATATATTGCAGATGATCTCCATATCATATCATTAGCATGTCATGTCACAATACATGCTACAAAGCATTTTTATAGAATCTGCTGTATTAGTGATTTTCAGTTATGCATGCAGTATTAGTAACTTGTCATCATGTAGATTACATCTCCAGAATTAGGTATTTTATAACTAGAAATTTCTTTTTTTTAATTATCTTTATTTAAACACCGTAATTAAAAATGTGATTGTAGTTGTATGATTTCAGTCATGTAAAGAACACCCCCCCTTCACCAGTGCAACATTCCCACCAACCAATGTCCCAAAACTCCCTCTTCCCCACCTCACCACACCTGTACGCGAGATAGGCTTTTTACTTCCCTCGTTCATTCACATTGTTAGTATAGTTCTCAATGTAGTTAATTCTCTTAACTGCACTCACCACTCTTTGTGGTGAGCTTCATGTCTTGAACTGGACCTTCCAGTCCACCTCTCTTTTGTCTCTGAGAATTATTGCAAAAATGCCTTTCATTTTTCTTAAAACCCATAGATGTGTAAGACTATTCTGCGCCTATCTCTCTCCCTCTGACTTATTTCTAGTTATCAAAAAAAAAGATAACTAGAAATTTCTACTTTTCTAGCACTATCATTAATCCCTGCCCCCCCATGATCGTTTCACTGATAACACTAGGCTGTGTGTGCTCTGTAAAAAAAGAAAAAGCTTGTCGTTTTTTTTTTAGGGATTCTTTGTATGCATGAGATCAGATGGTATTTATATATATGTCTTAGTTTAATGCCCTTAGGGCTCATCTATGTAGTTATTTCCTTTTTTGTGATTGAATAATATTCTTTTTGATGTGTATTTATATATGTGTATATATATTGATTTATTTTTGTTTTGTCTTTTGGGCCACACCCATTTGACGCTCAGGGGTTACTCCTGGCTATGCGCTCAGAAATCATCCCTGGTTTGGGGGGGCCATATGGGACACTGGAGGGGACTGAACTGTGGTTCATCCTAGGCTAGCCCTTGTAAGGCAGATACCTTACCTCTAGTGCCACCTCTTTGGCCCCTATATATTGATTTCTTCTTTTTTTGGCGGGGTGAGGGTGTTATACTCAATAACTTTTCCGACTATGAGTTGTCAGGGATCAAACCTTGGCCATTGGGGCTGGAGAGATAGCATGGAGGTAAGGCGTTTGCCTTTCATGCAGAAGGTCATCGGTTCGAATCCTGGTGTCCCATATGGTCCCCGGTGCCTGCCAGGAGCAATTTCTGAGCATGGAGCCAGGAATAATCCCTGAGCACTGCCGAGTGTGACCCAAAAACCACAAAAACAGAAACAAACAAAAAAAAAAAACTTGGGCATCACACATGAAAGGCATGTCCTCCACCACTTGAATAATTTTTCTAAAGGCATAGAACAAAAATCATTAAATACATAATTAAATAAATATATAGCTATCTTTGCTTATTTGTATAAACATTGGGAAGAATATGATTTTTTTTTCAATTATATCCTTGAAAATTGCTAGATTTTCCCTTTTTCCCAATAAGCAGTATTCACACCTTGGATAATATTCTGCCACTGTGCAAATCTCCAAAATAGTCTTTTCTTTTTTAGGAGGATGGGATTGGGCCACACTATTAGTGCTCAGTACTTCTGGTTCTGTACTCAGGGATCACTCCTGGTGGGGTCAAGAGACCTATAGGGGTCCAGGGATTGGACTGGGTTGGCAGCATGCAAGGCTAGTAGTACACTTCCCATTGTACTATAACTCTACCTCCTCCAAAATATTCTTTTTTGGGGGGTGGGGACACACTCGGTGATACTCAGGATTTTTACTCCTGGCTATGCACTCAGAAATCGCTCCTGGGACGCCGGGGATCCAACCAAGTTTGTCCTAGGTTAGCACGTGCAAGGCAAAATGCCCTACCACTTGCGCCACTGCTCTGGCCCCTAAAATCATAGTTTTTGTGGGGTTTTGTTTGGGTTTACAACTGGCGAGACTTGGGATGTATTTACCAGATTTGTGAAAGGAGATTATTTCTGGTAAGTTCAGAGACTTTCTGATGTTAAGTATTGAACCCTCGCCTTCTATATACAAAGCATACACTTGCTAGTGGAGTCATTATCTTGGTTTTTACAATTTTGTTTTCCTGTTGAATAGAGGGCATTAACTTGCTGGTCAAAAGTAAAAGCACAACTTCTATTGATCATAAAATTTTATACACTTTTTTTGGGGGGAACCCACACCCGGTTACCCCTGGCTATGCACTCAGAAATTGCTCCTGGCTTGGGGGACCACATGGACACTGAAGGATCAAACTGCAGTCCATCCTAGGCTAGCGCCGGCAAGGCAAGAGGAGCCTTACCACTTGTGCCACCACTCTGGCTTCAAAATTTTATACACTTATATTTAGAACTATAATATGTCATGACATTGTACACTGTCTATATTTGTACTTAAAACTACACTGTACAGAGACTCCAGGGATGTGGTTTAGCTGTAAAGCACTTGCTTTGCATATATGAGGCCCTAGATTTGACTTCAAGAAAGCCATACTATATATGGTATAAATGTGTCATTAAGTAGCTAACACTTTCTCACATATATCATTTTCCTGAGAGTTTTTTTGGGGGGCTTTTGGGCCACACCTGGTAATGCTCAGGAGTTACTCCTGGCTATGCACTCAGAAATCGCTCCTGGCTGGGGGACCATATGGAATGCCAGGAATAGAATCCAGGTTCATCCTGGATCAGCTGTAAGTAAGGCAAATGCCCCATCACTGTGCTATCGCTCCAGCCAGAGAATGATATTTTTTGTTGTTGTTGTTGTTTTGTTTTGTTTTGTTTTTGGGTCACACCCGGCAGCGGTCATGGGTTACTCCTGGCTCTATGCTCAGAAACCACCACTGTCCTTCTGCATGAAAGGCAAATGCCCTACCTCCATGCTATCTCTCCGGCTCCCAGAGAATGATATTTAAAAGACATTTTTGGGGGCCGGGCGGTGGCGCTAAAGGTAAGGTGCCTGCCTTGCCTGCGGACCGCGGTTCGATCCCCTGGTGTCCCATATGGTCCCCCAAGCCAGGAGCAACTTCTGAGCACATAGCCAGGAGTAACCCCTGAGCGTTACCGGGTGTGGCCCAAAAACCAAAAAAAAAAAAAAAAAAGAGAAATGTAAAAAAAAAAAAAAAAGACATTTTTGATTCTCAGAAAAGTGCTTCATGTGTTTTTGTCTCTTTGGAGGTCTTTGGACCACTACTTTTATACACTACTTCCAGCAATCAAGTTTCTAAATAACTTTACTTTTTCTCAAAGATGACACTCACACAGTTTTTCCCCCACTGAATAGTCTTTTTATATTCTTTAAAATAGAAGTATATTTAAAGTATATTAAAACTGTTCTATCACTCAGCCACAGAGCCTATCAGGAGTAACCCTGAGTGCTGCTGAGTATACCCCCCCAAACTAAAAAAACCAAAACCAAAACAAAAACAAAATAACTGCTCTCTTCACAAATATAGGAAAATGTTTATTGTACAAATTTTCTTTTTACCATGTTGAGAAATATACTTGATAACTCAACAGTATAAATGATACTTTATTGATACTCATTTTACAAAGTGAATTTCAAAATCTTTATACTACATAAAAAATTCAAGTAAAACTAGACCACATACATATGTGTCATTTTATTCATATAAAATAGGAACTTATCAGGGCCGGAGCAATAGTACAGTGGTAGGGCGTTTGCTTTGGACATAGCCTACCCTGGACGGACCAGATTTCGATTTTTGGCATCCCAAATGATCCTCTGAGCCTGCCAGGAGCAATTTCTGGGCAGAGCCAGGAGTAACTCCTGAGCATTGCTGGTTGTACACTTTCAATATGTGTTGTAATGTACTGAAATTATACCTCAAAATTTTTGTAAGGCAGTTTTGCTTGTGAGCTTTACTCAGAGTGCTCAGGTAATATTCCCAGATCTGTGCTCAGGAACCATGGCAGAGCTTGGGGTTAATGTCTCAGGAATCAAACCAGAGTTGGCAGCATGCAAGACAAATAGCTGATTTTCTGTGCTGTCTTTCTGGGTCCATAAAACATTTATGAATTTTTTTCAGGAAGAATACAGTTTTTTGTTTTTGTTTTTGTTCTTTTTTTTGTTTTGTTTTGTTTTTGGATCACACACTGCAGTACCCAAGGGCCACTCTTGGCTCTAAGCTCTGAAATCGCTCCCAACAGGCTCGGGGAACCATATGTGATGCTGGGATTTGAGCCACCGTCCTTCTGCATGCAAAGCAAACACCCTACCTCCATGCTCTCTCTTTGGCCCAAAGAATATGTATTTATATTTACTTATATTTATTTATATTATATTAACATAATATAAATATATATTATATTTACTTATATTTATATTTAAGTAAACCTGAAATAATCTATCTTAACCATTGGGAAAATATATACATATTTTGAAATCCTTGTTATTTTTGAAATATTTAAATATTAAATATTTGAAACATTGAAATATATGGATTTTAAGTTGATTCTTTATGATCCTTTCTGGTCACTATGTTCTGAAATAAACAACTTCGAAACATTTTATCAGAATTATAGGAGGCATATTTGGGTATATGACCAGCTTTACTATAGTTAAAAGATTCAGAAGTGAAATTGAATTAACATGTTCTTTTGATTTTTGTTATTTACTGTGAATCATGCATGGTGGTTTTGGGGGGCTACTCCCAGCTCTGTGCTTACCTGTGTTGCTCCCACTGGTGTTTTTTGTTGTTGTTATTATTGTTGTTTTTTGGGTCACACCCGGTAGTACTCAGGAGTTATACCTGGAGTGGCTCTGCGCTCAGAAATCACTCCTGGCAGGCTCGGGGGACCATATGGGATGCCGGGATTCGAACTATCTTCCTTCTGCATGCAAGGCCAATGCCCTACCTCCATGCTATCTCTCAGGCTCCCACTGGTGTTGTTTTAACATAAAATATAATGTCTAATGTTCACGTGTCTGGATGAGGCCTTTCTTGGCACAGCACCTTTAGCCTCTTCCATGGGTGGGTCTGAAGATGCAGGATTATGGCAGAGAAATAATCATAAGCAGTCAGTTAAAGTTTCATCTGAGTCAGCTCTGTTTATTCCATGGCCCTATTCGCCATGTGTAGACTCTGTGCCATTTCTGCCTACCTCCCCCCTCCTCTTTCTCTCTTTCCCTCTCTCCTCTTTCCCTCTCCCCCCCTCTCTCTCTCCGCCCCCCCTTCCTTGCTTCCTCTTCCTTTTCCCCAGTCTGCACCTTCTATTCTTTATTCCAAACTATAGACCCCTCCCAGGTATGGGTGGGTCTGACCATCCGCAAAGTGGGTGTTCCAGGTATTGAGTTCTCATTCCAATTCTAGTTGTGATTTTCATATGTGATGGAATGGAGGTTAGATCAGGCTGGGAAAGTTGGGGCAATGAAAGAAAGGAATTCCCAGTGGTAAATTTGGAGCTCTGCTTTTTTTCTTTTTTCATGGTTTGAACTTTGGGATTAATTAAATATTTTGAAAAACAAAGAATAGGGGCTGGAGTGATAGCACAGCAGCAGGGCATTTGCCTTGCACACAGTTGACCCGAGACGGATCTGGGTTTGGTTCCTGCCATCCCTTATTGTCCCCTGAGCTTGCCAGGAGTGATTTCTGAGCTAGGAGTAACCCCTGAGCACCACCCCTGGGTGCAGTCCAAAAACCAGAAAAATAAAATCAAAGAATAGGTTTACTAAGAAGAAAAGATTCAGGGTAATTAACAGTATAAAATTAGAATAAAAACTAGGGAAGATAGTTGTGAGGATAAGAATCTCCAGGTTTGGGCCCGGAGAGATAGCACAGCGGCGTTTGCCTTGCAGACAGCCGGTCCAGGACCAAAGGTGGTTGGTTCGAATCCAGGTGTCCCATTTGGTCCCCCGTGCCTGCCAGGAGCTATTTCTGAGCAGACAGCCAGGAGTAACCCCTGAGCGCTGCTGGGTGTGGCCCAAAAACCAAAAAAAAAAAAAAAAAAAAAAAAGAATTTCCAGGTTTAAGATCATGTATTAAAGTGTGGAACAGCAGTGAAAAAAGCTAAGATGGAAATTTCTATAGAGATAACTCAGGAAAATGAACTCCAAGGAAAGAATTTTGACTTGAAATGTAGTAGCTAGTAAATCCTAAAACCTTAATGAGCATGTTCAAGCACTAGTTGGTAATAGGAGGATTGTTTTCTTTGTGTATGGAAATGGATAGGCTCTCAAAATGGGGGAAATATTTGTGTTAAAGATAGTATGACAGAGAAGGGGCTGGAGAGATAGCATAGAGGTAAGGCGTTTGCCTTTCATGCAGAAGGTTGGTGGTTCAAATCCTGGCATCCCATATGGTCCCCCGTGCCTGCCGGGGGTGATTTCTGAGTACAGAGCCACGAGTAACCCCTGAGCGCTGCCGGATGTGACCCAAAAACAAAAACAAAAAACAAAAAGATAGTATGACAGAGAAGGTAACTCAAAGGGCTAAGTGTATATATATATTGTAGGAGGAAGGTTGGCATCACATAATCTCCTGAACATTGAGCTGGGAATTGCTCCTAGCATAAATGGGTATGGCCAAATAATAAGAGTCAGGGATATGACATAGTGGTGATTTTGTGTGTGTAAGGCCCTGATTTGATCTCTGGCCCCATAAAATAAAAATGTAAAGAAAATAAATGCTGGAGAGAGAGTTCAGAGGTTAAGGTACATCTGACCCAAGTCCAGTTATTGGCACCAGATGGTTTCCTGGCATGCACCTGAATGGTGCCAAGGTGGCCCAGGTAATCCTTGGCACCACAGGACTAGGACAGCATTGCTTCCTTGCCTGAACTTTCAGGCACTGTCATCTTATTGGCTGAGAATCATTAGGCCCAAACACCAGCAGGAATGACCTCTGAACACTGAGGCAGGAATAAAGTCTGATCACTACTAGGCATTGTCCTAACACTAAAAATAAATAAATGAATAAACAAACAAACAAATATATTTTTAACCTCCTATGAGAAAAACATGTTTATTTTCTTAAAACTTGATTAAGTCTAGGGAGATAGGGTTTTAAAGTTACAGATTATTGGGTCCCGAGCAGCAACACAGCAGGTAGGGATCCCTGGCATCCCATATGGTCCTGGCCTGCCAGGAGTTATTTCTGGTTGCAGAGCCAGGTATAACCCAAGTACCGCTGGGTATGGCTAAACCCCCTGCCCCTGCAAAAGCAAACAACTGTTACAGATTATTTCATACGGAATATAAATTTCCCTTTGATGATACTCTAGGGAACTTTCAAATAGGCATCTACAGTGTCTCATACTGCAGTCCAAGAATTCTATTAGACTACCACAAGTATTAATCCCAGTAGAAAGGGAAATAAATCATAATGTCAGATAGGAATCCATATCAAGTTCTGAGAGCAGATGATTTAAAATACAGGTTTTGACTTGTGATCTATTGACAGGAAAAGCATTATATCACAACTCCCAGTGCCACAATAATTAAATATACTAAATTTATCTACCATTTATTAATGTAGATTAATATTTGGGAAAAGACAGCCATTCTATGATTTCTAAAATCAGTACATTTGAACTATGAAACAATGATAATTTTAAAAAGTTAGTTTATTGAAACAAAAAATTATTTTTTTGGGGGGGCCACGCCTGGTGACGCTCAGGGATTACTCATGGCTATGCGCTCAGAAATCGCTCCTGGCTTGGAGGGAACCATATGGACGCCGAGGAATGAACCCAGGTCCATCCTGGTTCAGCTGCATGCAAGGCAATGCTCTACTGCTGTGCCATCACTTCGCAAGCTGATCTGTAACTTCATTAAAAAAAAAGTTACTAGGTTTTTTAATTTCACCTTTAGAACTTCTATCCCTGAGCATAGGGCCAGAAGTAAGCCCTGAACACTGTCAAGTGTGGTCCCAAAACAAAAACCAAAACAAAAAAAAAAAAAGGAAAAAGAAAGAAGGAGCGTATGAGGTAGAGAGAGAGAGTGTGTGTGTGAGAGAGAGAGAGAAAGAAAGAAAAGAAAAAGGAAGAAAGAAAGAAGAAAGAAAGAAAGAAAAGAAAAGAAAAGAAAAGAAAAGAAAAGAAAAGAAAAGAAAAGAAATGGTGATGCTCTCTTTTCAGGAGAGCTGCTTAAAAATGATTTCGTTTTGTATATGGTGATTCTGGATAGAGGCAGTTTCTGCCAGTCAACAGCTTCATTCTATGGTTTCTGTTTTTCTTTTTCTAAAAGTTGCTATTTATTTCTTAGCATATTTCTCAAAACCTTGATCTATAATTTCTGCTTTATACTTTCTTTTCTAAAGAATAGCAAACTTTAAAATAAAATAAAAAAGAATAGCAAACTTTAACAGTTAAATTGTTCAACCAAATAAATTCACTTTTAAATTACCTTATACTTATACTGTGAAATTATTTTTTTAATTGATTTAGTTACTTGTATCTGAAAAGACAACAAAAAACACTTTGTTCTAAAATTAGAAAACTAAGACTGTATGATACCAATCTTCTATCAATAGTCATGAAAATAGACGTGAATGAACTGATTAACTTAATAAATGGAAAACTGATATTGTTTGTCAACACACAATGAGGAGTCAACAAAGATGGCATACTCCCACAGTATATGTGAGCTTATGCAAGGCAAGAGGAATCTGTATTGTAATAAAAAAAATTGCAGTAAGTTTGTAAGAAGATTATTGTGGCATTATAAGTAAGTTTACACTGGCTACAACTGACTTTATTGGAAATTTTTTCTAAAATAAACCCCAGCTAAGTTGGTCTTGTATTGTGTAAGGCCCTGGGTTTGATTCCTAGCAAAACACAGACACTTCCTCTACACCGCACATATAGCATCACACTTTTTTCCAGAAATACACCAGCTGCACGAACACTTTTAGTACAAATCTGCATTTTATAATAGCATATGAGAACCAGCAGTTTGCTTTCTGATATATATAAAACCTCTTTTTAAGGTGGGGCACACCCATTGGTGCTCAGGGTCTACTCCTGGATTTTCTTTTCTTTTGATTTGTTTTTATGCCACACCAGCATTGTACATGGTTTAGTTACTCCCGATAGTACACTCAGGATTTATTCCTGGTGTTGCTCCGACACTAAATGGGATATGTGGGATAACAGGAATTGAGCCTGGGTCAGTGCATGCAAGACAAATGCCCTGTCCGCTCTACTATCAGTTTGGCTCCACAGTATAAGTTTTCTTGAAGGAGTACTATTTAATTTTAAATATAAATTCCTTGAGTCACCAGAAGATACACAATTACAGTCATACAGTGTACATGCAATTTTCTTCACCAGTGCACATTTCACTTTTTGTTTTGTTTTGTTTTGTTTTGTTTTTGGGCCACACCTGGTGATGCTCAGGGGTTACTCTTGGCTATGCGCTCAGAAATTGCTCCTGACTTGAGCGACCATATGGGACATCGGGGATCCGAACTGCGGTCAGTTCTGGGTCAGCCGCATGCGAGGCAAAAACACCTTACCTCTGTGCCACCCCACCATTGCACATTTCTTATCATGCATATCACTTTTTTTTGGGGGGAGGTCACACCACGTGACACTCAGGAATTACTCCTGGCTATGCACTCAGAAATTGCTCCAGGCATGGGGGACAGTATGGGATATGGGACGTGGGTTGGGGGTATCTAACTGTGGTCCGTCCTAGGCTAGCTCGAGCAAGGCAGACGCCTTATGCATTGTGCCACTGCTCAGGCTCCTTATCATGCATATCACTTTATCTCTTTTCAGCACCCAGTTCTTCAGAGGGATAATTTCTAACTACAATTGTCATTGTTTCCCTTTTCTGTCTTAACTGCATCCTTCTGCTATTTGTGGCAAGCTTCCTACCATTGATTGGTCCTCCTTGCCCTTGTCTATATTATCTGGAATATTATTATCATACTGTCTTATTATATCCCACAAATGATATACAAATACATACGATCATTTTGTGTTTATTTCTCTTCACTTCTCTCAGCATAATACTTCCATATCCATCCATGTATAAGCAAATTTCATGACTTCATTTCTTCTAACAGCTGCATAGTATTCTATATTGTAGATGGAATACTTTCTTTATCTGCTTATTTATTCTTGGGCTTTGGGTTGTTTTCATTTTCTGGTTATTGTGAGTGGTGCTGCAGTGAACATAGGAGTGCAGATGCCTTTTCTGTATTGTGCTTTTGGGCCTATAGGGTATGTTCATCCAAATGGCTAAGCATTTGGGTTGATGTCATCAGTCTTTTGTTTATCTGTTGCATTAAATAATTAACGATGGGGCTGGAATGTTGTGTTAAATAAATAACGATGGGGCTGGATGGTGAAGGATGCCATCCAGCCCACGTGGCTCTGCAACCTCCATGCAGCCGGCGAGTTCCAGGCCCAGGTGAAATTACTCACTCACACGCAGCCATCAGGAAGAATCATCTTTATTCATGCCCTTGCCACCACAGGTGTGTGGCCTATGTTAACCTTTTAAGCACAGCTATATTTTGCTAGCCCTGCATCTTATCTCCTGTTAGCCATCTTCCCTTTGGGCTCCATGCGGCCCAAAGATCCAAAAGCCAGGAAGCCAAGCCGGGCCAAGAGAGAAACGGCAAAAGGGCAAAAAGGGCCGAATCCCTTTCGTCCCAGGCTTATCTAACTTTTTCCCGACCCCTCCCAGGAATGGGAGGTCTTGCAGGTAGGGTCACACCTATTATCCGGTTAAGACCCCTCCCAGAAATGGGTGGGTCTTAGGGTACACCACATTTATCTATACAACCTTGATCTAAAAGGATTAGCAACTTAATTTAATATTTTCAAAACTTTTATTAATAAATTTTATTTGGTCTGAAAATTGGTTTCTGTTACTGATTCTTCATTGTCTTTTTTTCTCATTAGGGTCAAGATTAATTTTTTTAAGTAATAAATGAGACCCATATTGAGCCCTCATCCTCTTTGAAGGCTAATAGGTCAGTTACCCTATTTTCCGGCGTATAAGACGACTTTTGAAACAAAAAAAATGTCAACAGAAAATCGAGGGTCGTCTTATAGGCCGAGTATATCGCGAAAAATATTTCAATATGCCGCTAAACAAAAATTGTCTGAATATTGCCACAAAACGAATTTTCCAACTCGATCTTGCACCAATCACTGCCAGGCTGCTCGGACTGCCTCTCTAACTCAGCCAATACAAGCAGGCTTCTTATGCATGCAAATTAGATAATGTTCTGTACCGAATCTACACTGTCAAAAGCCTGCTCAGATTGGCCAGAGTCAGAGAGGAAGTCTATTACAGTATAACCTTTGGACCTTTGCTTGTTGTGATTGGCTCACTGTGGAAGATACAGTTGCAGCACAGGAACATTCTGTCTTATACAGCAAATATAGGCCTAAAACCTATGTTTTAACTGTAAATATGGGGGGTTGTCTTATATGCCAGAAAATACGGTATTTAGTATCTTTAAATTTGAAAGGGATACTATATGTACTGTGTAATTATCATTAGTCTCTTTCTCACTAGTTTATTTTTTATAATGCTAGGGATTGTGAATGAGGAAAAGATAACTGGGTTAAGGAGATTAGGGTACTTGCTTAGTTATTTTTAAAAATATTTTATACATTTTTTAAATATAATTTTAATTTTAATCATAGTGGCCTACATATCATTGACAATAATATTTTAGGTACATATTAACATAAAATCGGGAATTCCCATCACCTAATTGTCCTCCCTCCACTTTCGTTCCCGTCTGTCCTACCTCCCATATCCTCCTCCCTCACCCCCGGGGCTGCCAGAATAAATGATCCCCTCTGTGCCTAGCTGACTACTTAGTGGTCCCACACCAGTTTGGTCTTGGTACCTCCCTTATTTCCCGCTCTAGTTAGGAGGCGGGGCTAGATAGTTCAGGTTATGTGGTTTCGTTTGAAGAAGAAAAAAGTAATAAACTGGGGAAAAAATCAAATACGCCGAAAATGGGCGGAGCTCTCATCCTAGTTTTGAGAGATGAAGGGGAAAAAGGAGGTGGAACACCACAACAGTACAAAAAGAAGTGTCAAATAAAACATCCAGTGAACATTCCAACCATAAAGGCCATGGTCTTGAGATAAAAAACATGGCAGAGCACATAAAGGGAGAAAAGAAAAGAAGAAAAAAAAAAAACTAAATATGAACAGAGACAACTGCTATAACCATACCAAAACAAATAAATTGGCAAAAACTAGATTAAAAAGAATTGTGCTTTTTGCTTTTTTTTTTCTTTTTTCTTCCCTCCTGCAGAATCACTATGATTTATAGAGTTATAAAGTTCTTAATGATTGTGTTTCAGGTATACAGATTTTATTGTTGCCTTTTTGTTTTTGTTTTTGGGTCACACTCAGCAGCACTCAGGGGTTACTCCTGGCTCTACTCAGAAATCGCTCCTGGCAGGCTCAGGGTACCATATGGGATGCTGGGATTCGAACCACTGTCCTTCTGCCTGCAAGGCAAATGCCTTACCTCCATAAAGCATTGTGATTTACAAATCTATTAATAGTTAAATTTTAGACATAACAATGTTTTAGTACCAATCCTACCATTAGTGTAAACCTCCTTCCACCAATGTTCCCAGAGTTCATCCTATTACTCCCCATGCTCCTGCCCCAGCCTGCCATCAAAACAGGTACCTTTTTTATTTTTTAGATTTTAAAATATTACTTATTTAAACACGGTTTAAATACAATTGTTTTGTTTTTACCCATATTTTGTTTACTTCTTTTACAGTGTTAATTTTTTTTGTACTTGGTCACTAAGTTGATACACAAATCATCTTGAAGGTGTAAGATGAGATTTCATTAATTCACTGAAACTATTTTGGTTTTTGATTGTTTTGTACAGTTTTAATTTGGGGAATATAGCCACAGTTTTGTATATTAGTATGACATAATCCCAGTCTAATTTTTCTTGCTTTGGAGATGGGGGTAGAGTTAGAGATCATTGGGAATGTTGGAAGAGTCTGATTCCCAAATTTTTTTGCCATCTCTACTACAACATGCTATTGTTAATCTGCTACCTCATAGATATTGAATTCAGGTACTTGAATTGGGAAGCTGGAACCTTTCTTTCTCAGCACATGAATAAATCTTTGTCTCCTGCTGCTCCTTAACTATAGTTAATAGGCATACTGTTAATTCCATGCTGTTCTCTAGATGGAGTTAGATTAGTGAACAGTAGGAGGATATTTAATTCTTTATATTTGTTTATTTGTTATCATGCAACATATAGTGTTGACTTAAGCAAAAAAGCCAAAACTTTGCTAGGAAAAATTTCCAAACTTGGGCTTGTTCTTTTATTCATATATACTGTCTTTTTCTAACCTAATTTAAAACAATTTTTATTTAATCAAAGAACCATGATTTACAAAGTTATTGGTAGTTTTAGACATATCATATTTAAACACCAATCCCACTATCAGTGTCAACTTCTCTTTTTTTTCTTTTTAGTTTTTGGGTCACACCTGGCAGCGCTCAGGGGTTACTCCTGGCTCCACGCTCAGAAATCACTCCTTGCATGCTTGGGGGACCATATGGGATGCCAGGATTCGAACCAATGACCTTCTTCATGAAAGGCAAACGCCTTAGCTCCATGCTAGCTCTCCGGCCCCAGTGTCAACTTCTCTTTACCAGTGTTCTCATACTCAATTTTCCCCTGACCTTTACCTGCCACCTGATCAGATTACTAAAATCTGTGATGGCAGTTTAGATCTCATGTTTTCAATGTTTTGAGTCTGTTCTTTGAGTCTATAGCTATACCATTTTCCCAATCATTAGTATAACTGAATCCTGCCCCCAACCCCGTTACTTCCTTTTCTCATCTTTTCTTTTCCTTTCCCCTTAATTTCTTTCTTCCTCTGTCCTCCTTCCTAAACTCTGTCATTATATATTACATTCTCTCTTTTGAAACTCTAATTTTAAATTCATTTAATTTTTTCTCCTTTAGTTATCTCCCAACCTAAAATGAATGTGAGCTTATGTGATATTTCCTGTTTTATTAGCATTCCTCAGTCTTTTTGTTTTGTTTTTGGGTGACCACACCTGATGGTGCTCAGAGGTCACTCCTGGTTCAGTACTCAGGAATCACTCCTGTCAAATTCCAGGGACCATATAGGGTGTGGGGAATCAACCCTGGGCCTACTGTGTACAAGGCAAGAATCTTTTTTTTTTTTTTTTTAAGTTTTTTGGGCCACACCCGGTGGTGCTCAGGGGTTACTCCTGGCTGTCTGCTCAGAAATAGCTCCTGGCAGGCACAGGGGACTATATGGGACACTGGGGTTCGAACCAACCACCTTAGGTCCTGAATCGGCTGCTTGCGGGGCAAACACCGCTGTGCTATCTCTCCGGGCCCCAAGGCAAGAGTCTTATTTACTGCACTGTCTTCCAGCCCCAGCCATTTTTCTCAGTCTTGTTCTTTATTAAATTGATACATACAACCCTATGTCTTACTCTTTTTTGTTTTTGTTTTTGGGCCACACTCAGTGACACTCAGGGGTTATTCCTGGCTATGCACTCAGAAATTGATCCTGGCTTGGGGGACCATATGGGACACTGGGGGATTGAACTCTGAGGTCCATCCTAGTACGCCGTACCGCTAAGTGCCACCTCTCTGGCCCCCTATGTTTTACTCTTAAGTTAGTGATATAAGTAAAAATAAATGTAAAATAAATATAAAATAAGTTTTAAAAAGTTACAGTAAAAATCTTAACTTTTAGTGCAATGGGACCTTATACCCTGAACATTGACATATTGACCTGGTACAGGCCTCAGAAGAATGGGCATTCTCTATTCACCCCTGAACCAGGGAAGCCATCTATGAAACATCCAAAGTTGTCTATAACATCACCTGGAAGCAATCCTCTACCAGGGAAGACCGTACTGCTGCTCTCTAACATCGATCTACTTCAAAAGAGTCTTACCTTAACACTGAGAAGACTTAAATAACAACAACGACCTGCTTACTGGACAGGGCTTTCTGCATTGCCCTTTAGTTGTGAGTTGAAATCAGAGGACGCTCTGCACCATCCTGACTTCAATGTAGGATATACAGATTCCAGGATCTTCAATACAGAAAACATAACAACAACAGAGACTGTGTGAAAAATAAAAGTGTATTGGCATTACAGACAATGACCTGGATTAGACAAACTAGTTTGCCTGGAGCCTAGAGTTGGTCTTATGTCAGGAAAGTTCAGGGGTGGGGTCTTCTTGTATTTAGGCCAAGGCTTTTCCTTTCCATGCCCCCCATACTTTGGCGGGCCTATGCAAACGGTAATTGCCACTCTAACACCGTTTCTACTATGCTCCTTTGACTCTAAACCAGTGGTCCTCAAACTGGCCCGCGGGCCACATATTGTATTTTTCTTCATTGCAAAATAAGATATATGCAGTGTGTATAAGAATTCGTTCATAAGTTTTGTTTTTACTATAGTCAGACTCTCCAATGGTCTGAAGGACAGTGAACTGGCCCCTGTTTAAAAAGTTTGAGGACCCCTGCTCTAAACCTAAAAAAAAAACCCACTTACACTTTTGAGGTTAACTTAAACTAATATGTATGTGCATGGAAATGTAAAAAACTACTATGCCTTCAAGTCCATGGCTTTAGATTGCTTTGTGTACCGCTAAGAAATGTACTACAATCTGGGGTCTTGAGGGACAAAGTAATTGTACATGGGTTCTTTTTTATTTTTCTTAATGTTCTTTAACTGTAAGTTCAAAATTATGGTGTCAGCAGGGGGATTTCTTCTGAGAACTCTATTTTTGGGTGATTGTCCTTCCACTGTAACTTTACCTTGTCCTCTTTCTTTGCATCATTGTTCACATAACGAAAAAAAACTTAACTTTTAAAAACAAAATTTGGTGGTGCTGGGAATAAAATCTCAAGCCTCACACATACCAGGAATTAAATGCTCTACCACTGAGCTATGTGCTTGGCTTTAATTGGCACTGCTTTAAAGCCTTTTTCTAAGAAAGTTAGCATTTGGATGAGCTGTGGGAGTGGGAAGAAGTGTTTAGGGTATACTCACACCAGTGTTATTTGGTGGTTACTCCCAGCTCTGTTTAGGGGTTGATCATGGTGTTGCAAGCATTGTACCATCCTTTTTTTTTTTTTTTTTTTGGAAGTGTTAATATTATCTTTATGGCTTGAAAAATAAGATTTTAAATGAGTTTATAAAAATTATAAACTTTGGTGTCGGAGTGATAATACAGCGATAAGGCGTTTGCCTTCATGTGGCCAACACAGCACGGACCCTGGTTCAAATCCCAGCATCCCATATGGTCCCCCTAGCCTGTCGGAAGCGATTTCTGAGCAGAGAGCCAGGAGTAACCCCTGAGCGCTGCCTGGTGTGACCCCTCCAAAATATAAACTTTGAGTTTATAATTCTTCCAACAAATTTGCATGACTATAATTATTAAGCTTATAACTTACCATTTATAAAAAATGTAGTAATATGAGACTTTATGGACCATTTCCTTAAATAACGTTATTATGCTTTTACTGTAGGTTTATTAATTTGGATACTGTACCATTTATTTACTTATTTATTTAGGTGTTTGGGCTACACCTGCTGACTGACACTCAGAGATTACTCCAAGCTCTGTGCTCAGAAATTGTCCCTGGCAAGCTTGGGACCATATGAGATGCTGTGGATTGAACCCAGGTTCGACCCGGGTCTATTATGTACAAGACAAATGCCCTACTGCTGTGCTATCGCCCGGTCTATGTACCATTTTTTATTTCAGGAACTTGATCTTTGTCTAAGTTTTTGTTAACTTCTTGTAGTTTGGCTCTGGATTAGATCAAGCACACCTAACCAAATCTTTTAGAGAAAAGGCATATTTAAAATTGTTTACTTGTATTTTCTTTCACTTTTACAAAAGTTTAATTAACCCTATTTTAAAGTTGGAGTAAGAAAATGTGAGGGACCGGCGAGGTGTCACTAGAGGTAAGGTGTCTGCCTTGCAAGCGCTAGCCAAGGAAGGACCGTGGTTCAATCCCCAGGCGTCCCATATGGTCCCCCCAAGCCAGGGGCAATTTCTGAGCGCTTAGCCAGGAGTAACCCCTGAGCATCAAATGGGTGTGGCCCGAAAAACAAACAAAAAAAAAAAAAAGGAAAATGTGAGACTTGACCTGAGAAATAATACAGTGGGTAGGGTATTTGTCTTGTACACAGCCAACCCTGGTTTGATCCCTGGCATCCCATACATCCCCAAAGCACTGCTGGGAGTATTTCCTGAGGGCAGAGTTGGGATTTATTCTTTTGGGTATATATTTAGAAATGGTGTTACTAGGTCTTATAGTCATTTTATGCTTGCAATTTGAAGAATCATCAGCTTTTTTGTTTGTTTTTGGGCCACACCTGGCAGTGCCCAGGACTTACTCTTGCTGTGCACTCAGAAATTATTCCGAGCAACTGGGGGTGGTGGTGATGTGATGTGATGTGATGTGGTGTGGTGTGGTGTGGTGTGGTGTGGTGTGGTGTGGTGTGGTGTGGTGTGGTGTGTGTTGTGTGTGGTGTGGTGTGGTGTGGTGTGTGTGTATGTGTGTGTGGTGATGTGTGTGTGTGTCCATATGGGATGCTAGCAGCGGAACTGGGAGTGATGGTGATATGTGTGTGTGTTGTGTGTGTGTGTGTGGTGATGTGTGTGTGTGTCCATCCATATGGGATGCTAGCAGCGGAACTGGGAGTGATGGTGATATGTGTGTTTGTGTGTGTGTGTGACCATTCATATGGGATGCCAGCGGTGGAACTGGGGGTGATAGTGACGTGTGTGTGTGTGTGTGTGTGTGTCTGTGTCTGTGTGTGTGTGTGACCATCCATATGGGATGCCAGCAGTGGAACCCAGGTAGGTCATGTGCAAGGCAAATGCTCTATTTGCTGTCCTTATTAGCTGTTTTGTACAGTAGCTGCATCCTTTGCTTTGCTCTCAGCAATGTGTGAGGATACATTTTCTCTATATTGTCAACAAAGGTGTTAATTTTTCTTTTAAAAATTCTGACCATGAGAAAATTAAGACATTTGTGTAATGATTCTCAGAGACAAAATAAAGGAGGACTTGGGAGGTCCAGCTCACGACATGAAGTTCACCATAGAGAGTGATGGGTACAGTCACAGAAATAATTACATTGAGAACCATCATAACAAAATATGACTGAATGACGGAAGTAGAAAGCCTGTCCAGAGTACAGGCTGGTGTGGGGTGGGGAGGAGGGACACTTGGGACATTGGTGATGGGAATATTGCACTGGTGATGGGTTTTTTGTTTTATATATAAAATGCTAAACAATAATAAAGAAAAAAGAATAGGTATTAAGAAAAGAATAATAATGGTGACTACAGACACAAGGATGTAAGGGGGAAAATAGAACTGAGATTGAGAATAGTTTTAGGATTTGGGTGTGAGCTGGCAACACCTGACATGTTAGCAGTTCACGAAAAACAAAACTTTATTAAAAAAATTTCTGACCATACTAATGGCTGTGAAATTGTATCTTACTATAAAGTTTGACTTAAATTTCTTTGACTGATGTTGTTGAACATTTTTCATGTCATTTGTTTTCTGTATTTCTTTTTTTTGGTTTTTGGGCCACACCCGACGGTGCTCAGGGGTTACTCCTGGCTATCTGCTCAGAAAGAGTTCCTGGCAGGCACGGGGGACCATGTGGGACACCAGGATTCAAACTAACTACCTTAGGTCCTGGATCGGCTGCTTGCAAGGCAAACGCCGCTGTGCTATCTCTCCGGCCCTGAGAAATATGTTTTCAAGTCATTTGTTCATTTAATTTTATTGTTTATAAAATTTCCTAGTTTTTCTATTTTTTATCATGTTTGAACTTGGGCCTTCAGTATGCAAAGTGTGCGCAGCTCATTGAGCTATTTTTCTGGTTTCAATTTTATTATTTTGATTTTTTTTAAATGCTCGCCCAAACTTCTTTGTTTTTATCTTTAAAGTGCTGTTACTCTTTTATAATCATTTAGTTGAGGACTATTTGGGTGGGTGGAGTACCCAGTGGTGCTCAGGGGTTACTTCGATCAGATCCTAGGAATTGAACCAGAACCAGTGCTGTGATCTTTGTTCTCTTATGAGAGAAATGCCTTTGATATTAAATTTGACCTCTCTTTTGTTTGATAAATAAGCTCTGTGTGAAATTTAGGTATTTTTCAGCATGCTGAACCTCTCTCCTTTTTAAAATAATACCTTTATTTAAGTACTATAATTACAAACATGATTGTAGTTGGGTTTCAGTCATAGAAAGAACACCCCATCACCAGTGCAACATTCCTACCACTAATGCCCCCATTACCTCCTCCCCCACCCCCCTGCTTGAATTTGAGATAGGCATTCTACTTCTCTCACTCATTAACATTGTCATGATAGTTGTTAGTGTAGTTTTTCTGAATACAGAGCCAGGAGTAAGTCCTGTGAGCACTAGTAGGTGTGATCCCAAAACCAACAAAAAGAAAACCCCCATATCTTAATTTTTTTTCGTTTATTTTCCTTGGGGAAGATATTTCACATACTTTTTCTTTTTTTCCAGCAGTAGACTATTGCTATTTATTCTTTAGTGTTGACACAGTGGTAGAGGTAGATGAAGGGTACTGCAGTAAGGGGCTTTTTCTCTTGTCTTCTTTACATGGCATACACTAGGTCAGAGCTGGTTTCAACAACACTATACTTAGGAAGTAAAATATATGAAATTCGGGGCTGGAGAGATAGCATAGTGGTAAGTAATTTGCCTTACATGTGGCCGACCTAGGACAGACCCGGTTCATTATTTGGCATCCCATATGGTCCTCCAAGTTTGCCAGGAGCAATTTCTGAGCACAGACTAGGAGTAACCCCTGAGCATTGCTGGGTGTGGCCCAAAAACCAATCAGTTAATAAATAAATGAACAAACTGCTTTAAAAATATACATATGGGGGCCGGGTAGGTGGCGCTGGAGGTAAGGTGTCTGCCTTGCAAGCGCTAGCCAAGGAAGGACCGCGGTTCGATCCCCCGGTGTCCCATATGGTCCCCCCAAGCCAGGGGCGATTTCTGAGCACATAGCCAGGAGTAACCCCTGAGCGTCAAACGGGTGTGGCCCAAAAACCAAAAAAAAAAAAAAAAATACATATGGGGGCCGGAGAGATAGCATGAAAGTAGGGTGTTTGCCTTGCAAGCAGAAGGACAGTCATTTGATCCCCTGAGCAATTTCTGAGCATAGAGCCAAGAGTAACCCCTGAATGCCGCTGGTGACCCAAAAACCAAATATATATATATATGGAATCCTCCCCTCATACCAACCCATTATTCAAGTTCTAGACACCAACTGGGTGTTCTACAAATAAATTTGGTTCTGCTAATGGCCCAGAGTTAGTGCAAACTGAGTGTAATGGCTTAGTCCATTGACGTTGAGCCCCCCTTCCCATCATATGCCAGATCACATGTCCTGAACCTCCCATACTTTTGATCAAACGTGTACATTTATTTATTTACTTATTTATTTGGCGTTGGTGTTGAGAAGTGAATTCAGATTCTACACAGATACATCACTCTGCCTGAGCTGTATCCTGGCCTATTTACTATTTAACTGACTTATAAGATTAAAACATAGGATCAGGAAAAAGAAGAGAGAACACGACCAAAAGAAGAGAGTATAATACAGATAAAGGAATTAGTAAGAGAAGGGATGCATGCCTTCACTGGATATGATACCCTTTCTTTGATGCATTCACCATCCCAGAAGATCACCATACTCCCAGCTTATATATATTTTTTTTTGGGGGGGGGGGAGGGTGTCATACCCAGTGGTGCTTGGGTTACTCCTGGCTCTCTTCTCAGAAATCACTCCTACCAGGCACTGAGGACCATATGAGATCCCAGGATTCAACCACTGTCCATCCTGGATTAGCTGCCTGCAAGGCAAATGCCTTACCCATGCTATCTCTCCGGCCCCTGAATATCTTTCTTTTAAATAAAAATTACACGTGTTTCTGAGGCCGGTAGTGGTTGGTAGGGTGCTTGCCTTGCACACAGCCGATCCAGGACTGACAGTGGTTTGAATCCCGGCATCCCATATGGTCCCCCGAGCCTGCCAGGAGCAATGATAATGATAATAAATACTAGTTCACATCCACTAGAATAGCTAAAGTGTTTTTTTTTTTGTTTTGTTTTGTTTTTTGGTTTTGGTTTTTGGACTATATGGGATGCCGGGGTTCAAACCACTGTCTTTCTACATGCAAAGCAAACACCCTATCTCCATGCTATCTTTTCGGCCTCAACAGCTAAAAATTTTAAAGACAGATAACACAGTAAGTATTGGTGAGGATGTGTAAAAAAAATTACATGTGTTAGTTAATGTAATTGTACTACAAAGTGAGTCACTGGGTTTGAGACCTGGTACTGAGAACAAACTGTGTTTTAAGTTTAATTGTAAGTTGAGCAAAAATCCTCATCACATTATTTCAGCGGTTATAAAGGAAAACGTTTATTTTCTTAGACCTTGACAGGGATTCCAGAAAGAAAAAAGTAAATATTCATTGTTTGAGCTAGTGATGTATGTACTTCAGAGTACAGTATGTTCTTGGCTGAGTGAGATAAGGCATTAACCTAAAGTTATCACCAGTGCCTTGTTCTGAGATGAAGACAAAACTGTTCCTCAATGACTGAAAATGTAAAACTAGTTTTTATAATTTTCTCCTAGGTGATCTACTGTTCTTTTGGTGGAACATCTAAAGGCCTGCACTTCAATAACTTGATAGTTGGACTTGTCCTTCTTACAAGAGGCAGAGATGAAGAGAAAACAAAATGTGAGTATTTCATTATCTCAAACTGGTAATACTAGAACATCTCTGTGTGGAGTATTTTATCTCAAAGTTCTGATTGCAGGCAAAAGATTTGAATTTATGTTTCACCAATGAGAAAATAATTTGATTAACACTTGAAAAATGTTCATTGTAATTAGTTATGAGGGTGATAGAAATGAAAATGATAATAAAATTTCTCCCAAGCTAATGCAAATACTTTGCATTGTTATTTGTTTAAATTTGGTATAGTGTGTTTGACAAGATATCGTTGCAGAATCTTTTTAGGAATAAAAACTATGTTTACTATCTAACAAAAAGTTTTTATTTGAGTGGAAGGAAACACTCAGTGATATAATTTTCTCTTCCCTTTAGGGTAAATTTAATCTGGCAGAGGTATCCAAACATACTTGATTTAAATCCTAGCTTGTCAGGGAGAGAAAGGCCATCACTCACCACCCCTCTCCAACTCCTTGCAAATGACCTTTAATGGAGCAAATACCTATCTTTCAATGACACTCAAGGCTACTTCCTCCCCAGATTATCTCAGGACCTTCCAGGGAATGATATTGTTCACTTTGGGAAACTGTGGCATTAATAAATTTATTTTTCTTCTAGACATTTTTAGTCTTTTTGCAAGTGAATCCGGGAGCTATGTTGTACGGGAAGAAATGGAAAGAATGCTTCATGTGGTGGATGGTAAAGTTCCAGATACACTCAGAAAGTGTTTCTCAGAGGTATATTTAGATTTACATTTCATTCTTACCTGTTGGCAAAATATTAACTTAATTGTATAATGAGTTATGCTATTATTAACATGTTTATGTATAGTTTGTTCTTTACATTTTTTATTTAAGAGTTACTGTCTCAGTTATTTATGTGCTGTGCTCAAAAATTCATGACACTCATTGTTGTTGCATTTGAGAACTGGAAAATTTTCATTTTTGTGATGGCAAATGTCTATCCTAAGATGTAATCAGGTACATTTCTGAACTCTTATAGCAGGATTTGGGCACACAAATTTGTGCACAATTGCACAGAGTTTTAGGATGTTGAAACAGCATTCGCATTATAGTGACATTGGTTTTTTTTTTTTCCGTTGGTGGGGGGTCACACCTGGCAGCGCTCAGAGGTCACTCTTGGCTCTACATTCAGAAATCGCTCCTGGCCAGCTTGGGGGACATATAGGATGCCAGGATCTGAACGATTGTGCTTCTGCATGCAAGGCAAATGCCCTACCTCCATGCTATCTCTCCGGCCCCCAAGTGACATTGTTTTTATAACATTGACATGTAGATAATGTCACCTATTGGACCTGCATCATTCCATAACCCTGTGATCTATCAAATTCTATTTTATTGCTAAAGATATGACTCAGCAGTAGATTACTTACCTAGGGGGACCTACGTTTGATCCTTAACACTTACAAAGGAAAGAAAAAAGACCCATTTAACATACATTTTACTTAATTAATTTGCATAATAAAATAAGTTTACAGTTTTGGTCATTGTTTTTTTGTTTTCATATATAAAATATTTTTAGGGGCTGAAGTGATTGCACAGTGAGTAAGGTATACACACAGTTTTGATCTCCAGCTCCACAAATGGTCCTCTGGGCCTCATTTAGGCCTCATTGTTCCCTTAGCACAGAGCTAGGAGGAAGCCCTGAGCTTTTTAGGTGTGGCCGAAGAAAACAAAAATAGAGTAAAATGAAATATTTTCTTTGTAAGCAATAAAATGTAAGCAATAAAAATCGCCTTTCTGGGGCCGGGCGGTGGCGCTGGAGGTAAGGTGCCTGCCTTGCCTGCGCTAGCCTAGGATGGACCGCGGTTCGATCCCCCGGCGTCCCATATGGTCCCCCAAGAAGCCAGGAGCAACTTCTGAGCGCATAGCCAGGAGTAACCCCTGAGCGTCACAGGGTGTGGCCCAAAAACCAAAAGAAAAAAAAAATCGCCTTTCTTTTAACAGAATGGCTTTTTTTTTTTTGTGCTGACTTTGATCACATTTTAGCAGTGGGGGTTAATGGGAAGGTTTTAGAATCTGGTTTTTTGTTTGTTTGTTTTGATTTTTTTATTTTTGGGTCACACCCAGTGGTGCTCAGGGGTTACTACTGGCTCTGCGCTCAGAAATTGCTCCTGGCAGGCTTGGGGGACCATAGGAGAGGCCAGGGTCAAACCCAGGCCTGTCCTGGGTTGGCCACATGCAAGGTAAACATCCTACCACTGTGCCATTACTCTGACCTAAAATCTTCATTTTTTTTAAGGTGGAGTAAACATAATATTTCTGTATTGATTATGGGTCATGAGAAAAAGAAAAAGTTTGACTAGAATCTGGCCTGATTTTATAAATGAGTCAAGTTGTCTTTAACTGAGTCGATGGAGTGGGAATATTAGATAGCATAGTGGATAAGGCATTTACTTTGCATATAGCCTACCCAGAATCAATCTCTGACTGTACATATGATCCCTCAAGATCCTCCAGAAGTGATCCCTGATCCCACAGATAGAAGTAAGCCCTGAGAACAGTCGGATATGGCCTGAAAATCAACAACTAACCAAACATTAAAAAAGATTGATAATAGAAGGGCTGGAGTGATAGTACAGCAGGAAAGGCTCTTATTTTGCACATGACTAGCCTGGGTTCAATCCCCAACACTGTAGTTTCCCAGGCCTGCCAGGAATGATTTCTGTGAGCAGAACCAAGAGTAACCTCTGAGCACTTTCAGGTATGACCCCCAACCCCATGATTGATGGAAAAAGGGAGGTATGAAGTTTCTGTATTAAGAGAGGTTTATTTTGTCTATTTTGGGGGATGGGGGATGGTCATACTCAGCAATGCTCAGGAATTACTCCTTGCTCTGCACTCAAGTATTACTCCTAGTGGTGCTCAGGACTTGAGGCACCCATATGGCATGCCAGGAATTGAACCTGGGTCAGCTACATGCAAGACCAGTGACCTACCCACTGTACTATCGACCATTTAAGACTAAATATGATAATCCTGTGCAGTTTTTAACTATGAGTTTGGTTTTTTGGGGGGCAGGAAACCACACCCTGTAGTGTTCATGGATTACTCCTAGCTCTGCACTAAGTAATTATTCCTGGCAGGCTCAGAGGATCATATGAGATGACAGGGATTGAACCCAGGTTGAACCCTGAACAGTTGTGAGCCAGGCAAGTATCCTACCCACTGTATTATCTCTCTGGCTCCCCAACTATGTTTTTAACATCATAAAGTTAGATTTTAGTGGAAAGGCTATATTACCTTATAGAGTAGATTAAAAGCATTTGAATTTAAATTAAAAAAAAAAAAAAGGTCCGGAGCAATAAATAGCACAGCGGTAGAGTGTTTTCCTTGCATGAAGATGACCCGGGACAGACCAGAGTTCAATCCCAGGCATCCCATATGGTCCCCCAAGCCTGTTAAGAGCAATTTCTGAGTGCAAAGTCAGGAGTAACTCCTGTGCACTGCCGGGTGTGACCCAAAAACCAAAACCAAAACAAAACAGGAAGATTTAGTTCTGTACTTCAATGTTTAGAAACTGGTGATATGAAGATTTTTCAAAACAGGAGCTTAAGGAACAGCCTGTAAGGAGAATCAAAAGAGAATGATGTCCTAGAAACCACGTGATGAAAATGTTTCAAAAAGAATCTGTGAAACTACAAATAAAAGGCTAGGGAGATAGTTCAGAAGGCTGGAACCCATGCTTTGCATGAAGATATCCTGGGTTCTATCTCTGGCACCATGAGCTCCCCTGAGCACTGCTGTAAGCAGTAACTCTTGAGCATCAAGCCAGAAGTAGTTCTCAAGCATTGCCAGATGTGGTCTGAAAATGAAAAAGAAAAAGGAAGACATTTAACTATGTGTAAAAATCTGAACATAAAGTGAATTGACCTTTGATCACTAAGAAATGATACGCAGGTTGGCTGACATTGAAGTATGTCATTAGTGGAGGTTGTGGAATTAACAATTCATTAGAGAACAAGGGAGATGGTTCAGAGGGCTGGAACACATATTTAGCATGTAGGTAGATCAATCCCTAACACAACACATCATCCTCTTGGGACTTTTTTTTTTGGGGGGGGGCACACCCAGCGGCACTCAGGGGTTACTCCTGGCTCTCTGCTCAGAAATCGCTCCTGATAGGCGGGGGGGGGGGGGGGGGACACGACCATATGGGATGCCAGGATTTGATCCACCATTGGTCCTGGGTCTGCTGATTGCAAGGCAAACAAACACCCTACTGCTATGCTATCTCTCCGCATCTCTTCCCCCCACCTCCCCGCCAACAGGGACTTCTGAACTAACTAGGAGAAAATAGCCTCTGAGCTCTGCCAAGTGTGGCCCCCAATTGCTTTTCTAAAAATCCTTGGAGCTAGAATATTAGGAGGATTTGTGAAGGGAAGTTGTTATCATTGCTTCTATGGTAAAGGAAGTTATTATAAAGAGATTCTCTAAGTCATGGTAGTTAATAGTGAGATTGTGTTACAGAAGAGACAGCAAGATCTTCAGAAGAAGGTACATCAAAAAAATTAAAGGTTTGACTGATAATACAGAGAATATAGTGCTTGCTTTGCACATGGCTGATCTGGGTTTGATCCCTAACATTCTATATGGTCCTCCAAGCACCACCATGAGTAATTCCTGAGCATCACCAGGTTTGACCTAAAAAACCAAAAAACTAAAAGAGAAAAGAAAGCAATCCTGCCAATGTTGTCTTGATTTCATTATTAAATAATCTGTACTTACCAGGCTAAGCATGTTGTTTACCTTAATAGGATATTGGTATACAATATAGATTATTTTCCCTACCATCTTTTTTTGAGCTATTATTTTTTTTCTTTTTCTTTTTCTTTTTCTTTTCTTTCTTTTTTTTTTTTTTTTTTTTTTTTTTTTTTTTTTTTTTTTTGAGTCACACCCGCCAGCACTCAGGGGTTACTCCTGGATCTATGCTCAGAAATCACTCCTGGCAGGCTCAGGGGACCATATGGGATGCCGGGATTCGAACCACCGACCTTCTGCACGCAGGGCAAACACCTTACCTCCATGCTAATCTCTCCGGCCCCTATTTTTTGTATTTCTTTTTTTGTTTTTGTTTTTGCTTTTGTTTTTTTTGGGTTTTTGGGCCATACCTGGCGGTGCTCAGGGGTTTACTCCTGGCTGTCTGCTCAGAAATAGCTCCTGGCAGGTACGGGGGACCATATGGGACACCGGGATTCGAACCAACCACCTTTGGTCCTGGATTGGCTGCTTGCAAGGCAAATGCCGCTGTGCTATCTCTCCGGGCCCTATTTTTTGTATTTCTTAATTAGAACCAGTTACAGGCTTCTGAATTTAATTCATTATATTTCATTGTGGTTGCATCTCCCTTTTCCTCACAGAAAATTAAGTCCTCTAGTTTTCCAAACAAAATAATTGACCTGTGTGATGTCTTATTTTCATCCTGGATACTTATTTCTTCTACAGATTCGGGAGACAAATATTTGGAAAGAAAGTATAGATCGGAGAAATCTACTTGCTTTCTAATTGACTTGCTTTTAGTGGTGCTTTTGTTTTTGTTTTGTTTTGTTTTGTTTTTTGCACCACACCTGTTTGATGCTCAGGGGTTACTCCTGGCTAAGCACTCAGAAATTGCCTCTGGCTTGGGGGGACCATATGGGACACCAGGGATCAAACTGTGGCCCTTTCTTGGCTAGCACTTGCAAGGCAGATACCTTACCTCTAGCGCCACCTCACCGGCCCCTAGTGGTGCTTCTGGAGGAAGACTCCTACATAGTTACTTTAAATTTGCCAGTGATATATGAAAGAGCATTTATATTCCATACTTATTTAATTAAAATATGCTAATTCTGACAGATCAAAGTACTGACAAAGAAGGATAAGTAAATGAAGCATCAAATTAATTAAATATTAAAAGGTTAGAGTCAATTGACCTCAAAATATACCTTAGCAAATAAAATGGAGCTCATTGGTATAAATACTCGATTGGTGACACACTACCATGATAAATTAATTTGCAGTTAGCTTATAGATTTTTACACAAGTGGAAATGTTGAAATATTTTCTAAAATAGTTTGTACAGCTGGACATTTTTTGTTTTTTTGGGGGGCCACACATGGTAGCACTCACGAGTTACTCTTGGCTCTGTGCTTAGGGGGCTCGGGGGACCATATGGGATATCTAGGATATCCAGGATAGAACCTGGGTTGGCTACATACAAGGCAAACATCCTTCTCTCTGTGCTATCACTCTGGCCCCAGCCAATTATATTACTTAGGTAACCCCCTCCTTTATAGAAAGGTAAGTGTGAATTAATCGCATAATTTACCAGGTACCAAGTACCTTAAAATTTGACTAAACTATTGTTTTTTTATTTTAACTTTAGGGTGAAAAGGTAAACTATGAAAAGTTTAGAAATTGGCTACTACTGAACAAAGATGCTTTTACCTTCTCTCGTTGGTTACTGTCTGGAGGTGTATATGTGACCCTCACTGATGATAGTGATACTCCTACTTTCTACCAAACTCTTGCTGGAGTCACACATTGTAAGTAATGTCATTTAATTAATTCCTGTTCACTTTTTAGTACAGATTCTTGGTAGTGTGAGAATATGTGCATAGGAGTGTGTGTGTGCACATGCAGTTTTTTAAGAAATAAAATGAATTTTAATAATGAATAAAACACAGGAACATGAAGTACCTGAAAAGGTCCTATACTCTAAAGATAAGTTATTTTTCCTGTGCCAAGTGATACCCTAATCCTTTCTGGATGCCAATTGTGTATCCTATAATTTGATTTAACTTGACATTTTCTGTCTGACAGCCCGAACGAACCCTGTAGGCTAAGGCTCAGTTCCATTAGACTGCTCCTCTTTCTTCACTTTAGGTATAAACTTGATCTATCTGTGGTGATTCCTTCCTTAAGTGTGATCATTTTCTCCAACACATCTCACTGAACTCAGAGAAACTTTTGTTTTACCGATATATTTATAATAAATGTGTTAAATGATTCAGATAAAATGTCAAATGAAGAGGTAGATAAGGCACAGTCCATACATGTCCAAATCTCTGTGCTTGTGAAGCTGGTTTGTTATTCCTAGAGAATAGGAAATAAGACCTATAGTTTCAGGTTTTCAGTTATGGCTTGTTCTTTCTGGTGACCAGTCCTGTGACTCAGAAGCCCAATAATAGAAACTTCTCTCAGGAAATTGTAAGGATTTGATCAAAGCCCAAATATTGTAGAAATTATGGACAGATACCATTTTGGATTTTTTAATTTGTTATTAGGTCACACTCAGTGGTGCTTTAGGGCTACTCCCAGTTTAGTACTTAAGTGATTGTTCCTGATAGTGCTTTGTGAACCATACTGTGCTAGGGATTGAACCTGGGCCTCTGGCTTGCAAAGCATGTGCTCCAACCTCTTTAGCTATTTCCACAGCACCCCCACCCCAGTTGATTTTTATTTACAATAACCCTCTACTAATTATTGCCCATAATCAACCAGTATTCCTGGAGCTCGTGTAAAAGATATAGCAGCTTGGGGTTGATTTTTTTTTGTGTGTGTGGTTTTTGGGTCACACCCGGCAGTGCTCAGGGGTTATTCCTGGCTCCAGGCTCAGAAATTGCTCCTGGCAGGCACGGGGGACCATATGGGACATCGGGATTCGAACCGATGACCTCCTGCATGAAAGGCAAACACCTTTCCTCCATGCTATCTCTCCGGCCCCGGGGTTGATTATTTTTTTGATGTGGGTGTTCCCCAGTAGTGCTAGACATCTCTAGGATTATACCAAAAAGTGTTTGGGGTACCATGCAGTGCTAGGACACAACCCCTGAGCCCTGAGTATGCCAAACCTTTTCTTTAGGTTTTTGAACCATCTCCTCAACCCCCAAATTAAACAGTTTATGAGTTGGAACAACAGATTTCTTTTTTTGTTTGTTTGTTTGTTTTTGTTTTGTTTTGTTTTGGTTTTGGTTTTTGGGTCACACCCGGCGGTGCTCAGGGGTTACTCCTGGCTGTCTGCTCAGAAATAGCTCCTGGCAGGCATGGGGGACCATATGGGACACTGGGATTTGAACCAACCACCTTAGGTTCTGGATCGGCTGCTTGCAAGGCAAGCACCGCTGTGCTATCTCTCCAGGCCCACCACAGATTTCTTTTCTGGAAAATTTTCTTTTCAGTTCTGGAAGCTGAAATCAAAGCATTAAAGTCAGGTTCCCTCTGAAGGTCCTAACGGTTCATTTCTTGCCTCCCCTAACTTCTGGTGACCCCATCCTTGATTGGCTTAAGGCAAAATAATTTTAGCCTCTGCCTTTGTCTTCATGTGATTTTTCTCTTTGTTCTTTCCTCTTTTCTTTTTCTTTCCTTTTTAAAATTTTTAAAAGTTTTTTGTTTTTGGGCCACACCTGACTGTGCTCAGGGATCACTCCCAGCGGGTTCGGGTGACCATATGGGGTATTGGGGATCGAATCCCAGTGTGCCACATGCAAGGCAAGTGCCCTACCCACTATATTATCACTCCAGCCCCATCTTAAGCCAATTCTTTTTTGTTATTGTTACTAAGCTCATTTATTCAGGAGTGTTATATATTTTTTTTTATTTTCTTATTTTTTATTTTATTAAGTCACCATGGTGCCTTATATATATGTATATATATATATATATATACATATATATTAAGCATCGTGGTTATAAATATGTTCGTAGTTGGGTTTCAGTCATAAAATAATCCTAGACTGCCTTTCCCTTTCCTTCTTCCTGTAAATCATAGTCATCTTTGCAGTCTCAGGCCACTTGTTCTTTGGTTTTCATGAAACCTTTGATGAGAAATCACTCCTTCCTCTTAGCTCTCATAAGCTAACTAATTTTTCATTATCCTTCTGAATTAATTTATCACTTTCATCCCTGTATTCTAATTATTTATGGTGTTCTGTTTGTACATGTAATCTCAATCTTATGGGGCACAGAATTGATTTTTATTATTCTTTCCTGTACTGAGCCTTTAAATAGGTATTTATTGATTGAATAGAGGACTTTTAAGTGTCAAGTATAATTTGTATTTGTTGCTTTGTATTACTTGTGACTTGTCTACTGATTACCTACCAATTACATTTCTTCAGTTTTCATTTTATCATTACTGTAAGCTCTGACAAATTTACTTGATTACTTTTTAGTTCTTCTGTCTTTTTAAATGTAAGGTTTTTTAAGAAACGTTTTGCATTAAAAATCAGGGAACTTGGGGCCGGAGAGATAGCATGGAGGTAAGGCAATCAGAAGATCAGTGGTTCGAATCCCGGCATCCAATATGGTCCCCCGAGCCTGCCAGGAGCAATTTATGAGCATAGAGTCAGGAGTAACCCCTGAGTGCTGCTGGGTGTGGCCCAAGAACCAAAAAATAAAATAAAATAAAATAAAATTTCAGGGAACTTAAAAATTTAAGGAACCTTTTTATAATCATTATAAGCAAAATATTGATATACAACCATTCAGTTTATGAATATTCGTGAATATTTATGAATGTGTGATTATATGGTGAGTTATTTTTTACTTTTGTGGGCTGTTTGACTACTTCTTCCTAAAATGACATGTTAGGGGCTGGAGAGATAGCATGGAGGTAAGGCGTTTGCCTGTCATGCAGAAGGTCGGTGTTTCGAATCCAGGCATCCCATGTGGTCCCCTGAGCCTGCCAGGAGCAATTTATGAACTTAGAGCTAGGAGTAACCCCTGAGCACTGCTGGGTGTGACCCAAAAACCAAAAAATAAAAATAAAATAAAATAAAATAAAATGACATGTTAAAGAAAACTTACTCTGAAATTTGTTAAAATAGGGGCCAGAGGAATAGCACAGAGGTAAGGAGTTTGCCTTAGACGAAGAAGGACGGTGGTTTGAATTCCGGCAATCCATATGGTCCCCCAAGCCTGCCAGGAGCGATTTCTGAGCATAGAGCCAGGAGTAACTCCTGAGCGCTTAAGGAAAACTTCTAATGAAGCCTATTAGGATAGTGTTTAACAGTAGGGAAAAAAGATTGGTCTTAACTCTAAATGTGATAGTGACAATGGGGGCATATAAAACAAAGTGAGTGACCATGGATATAAAGTTACAAGACATCAAGATAAGAGGATGCTGGGGATTGAACCCAGGTCTGCTATGTGCAAGGCAAATAACCTACTGCTGTGCTATTGTTCCAGCCCCAAACAAATTTTTAGTGACTGCTCGCATGCGTGTGTGTGTGCGCGTGTGCGTGTGCGTGTGTGTGTGTGTGTGTGTGTGTGTGTGTGGGCCACACCCATTGAAGCTCAGGGGTTATTCCTGGCTATGTGCTCAGAAATCGTTCCTGACTTGGGGGAACCATAAGGGGCGCGGGGGGTGGGGGGGATTGAACCACGGTCCATCCTAGGCTAGCGCTTGTAAGGCATATATGTTACATCTAGTGCCAACCCTCTGGCCCCACTATTTCTCACCTTTTACAAAATAATCTTTTTGTTTGTACAAAATAATTTTTTTAAACATAAGCTTCGTTTTTCTGAATTGTTCAATACTGGGCCTATCAGAATGCTGAAAGTCACTCAAGTCACTCCTATTGACATATAGTTATATATAGCATATTAGTTTTAGATAATTAAAGTGCTTAGATTTCAGAATAAATTGTGAAATGATCACAATAAATCTAATTAATATACATTGCCATTATAGTTAAAATTTTTTCTTAAGTTTTATTTTCTTAGCCACTATTTTTGTTTATACAATGGGTCAGTACTGTTTACTCATGATCAAAGCTTTATCCATCAAAACATGTACTTTACCACTGCCTCTGGTCGCTCACTCAGCTTATCCACTTTTGTTTTTTATTTTTGGGTCACACCCGGCAGCGCTCAGGGGTTACTCCTGGCTCTATGCTCAGAAATTGCTCCTGGCAGGCTCAGGGGACCATATGAGATGCCGGGATTTGAACCATTGTCCTTCTGCATGCAAGGCAAACATCCTACCTCCATGCTATCCTTCCGGCCCCTGTTTTTTTTTTTTTTTTTTTTGGTGGTTTGGGTCATACCCGGCAGTGCTTAGGAGTTACTCCTGGCTCTACTCTCAGAAATCGCTCCTGGCAGGCTTGGGGGACCATATTGGATGCCGGGACTGAACCACTGTCCTTCTGCATGCAAAGCAAAGGCCCTATCTTCATGCTATCTCTCTGGCCCCCAGCTAAGCAACTTTTATATAGAGGGCCACAGCAATAGAATACTAGGCAGGGTGCTGACCCGATTCAATTCTCAGCATCCCATTTGATCCTCTAACCATGAGTAGGAGTGATCCATGCCCATAGAACCTGAATTAAGCCCTGAACACTGCTGAGTGTGGCCCAAAAACAAAAATAAAAGAAACAAATATACAGTATAATATCATAAACTATAATTAACATACTGTCCATTACATTCCCAGGACTTGACAATTGAAATAACGTATTTTCCAGTGTATAAGAGGACCCCTAATTTTACAGTTAAAACATAGGTTTTAGGCCTATATTTGCTGTATAAGACAAAATGTTCCTGTGCTGCAATTGTATCTTTCACAGTGAGCCAATCACAACAAGCAAAGGTCCAAAGGTTATATGCGGGGTCCTGCAAGCCCCCCGGAGGGGCCCGGCCAGCAGGAATCAGCTGAGAGGCTCACGGATGACCACACCTTTATTTAGCAGGGCTAGAAGCACAACCACACCTGTAAAAAATCTAAGAGAGGTTAATAATAATGACCTTAGGCGATCAGACCGGTCTAAGGTGGTCTTTATTGGGGTCCAGCATCCCTTATATAGAGGAGGAAAAAGGGGCAGGCAAAAGTTGGTGTCAATCATACATTTCGGCGCGAAAGCCATGAGACAAAGGCAGTAAATCGTCTTCCAGAGGGGAGGGAGAAGGAGTGACAATTTTACAATCATTCCCAAGTCAGCAGCTTTCAAGGGATTGCCCTATGACCCTAAAGTAGGGTCTGCAGCTCACTATCCGGAACTTTCAGCAGTTTGTGATGGGGCAAGCTTTGTTGCATAGCCATTAACTCCGGAATGAAGTTAAAGGGAGTAGCTCATATCTGGGAATGGTATCGGGGTGTTTGCTTTCTCTCCGGGCTTCAAAGTGAATATTCCTGCAGCTGTAAATACCTTTCCTGTTAGCTCAAGGGCTCACAGCAAAGACTGCACGTAGGCAGCTTTTAGATGAAAAAAGCTGCATTAAGACAGAAGACAGAAAAATTGATCTCTGACAGGGAACTGTCTCCAACAGTTATACTGTAATAGACTTCCTCTCTGACTCTGGCCAATCTGAGCAGGCTTTTACAGTGTAGATTCGGGTCCAGACCATTGTCTAATTTGCATGCATAAAAAGCCTGCTTGGATTGGCTGAGTTAGAGGGGCGGCTATAGCAGCCTAGCAGTGATTGGTGCAGGATCAAGTTGGAAAATTCGTTTTGTGGCAATATTCAGACAATTTTTGTTTAGTGGCATATTGAAACATTTTTGGGATATACTCGGCGTATAAGACGATCCCTGATTTTTGGTTGACTTTTCTTTTTGTTTCAAAAGTCGTCTTATACGCGGGAAAATACGGTACCTCTCTTATCAAAGCTTATATTCACATGCTACCTCTCTTTTTTTGTTTCGTATTTTTTGGGCCACACCTAGTGGTACTCGGGTTACCTGTGCTGTCCCCTGGCCAGGTCAGGGGACCATATGGGATGCTGGGAATCAAATCCAGGTCCAGCCGCTTTGTGAGGCATGCACCATATCTGCTATTCTATTACTGCTCAGCTCCAACACGCTAACTCTTTTGCATTATACTTCAGTTTGAATTAATTTCCTTAAACTTATATTTCTGTAGCCCGTTATGTTTTATTGAAAACAACAGGCTTTTATTACTTTTGAGTCTGAGACATGTCTTTGTTTCCCCCTGAAATTACAAGTTCCAAAGGGATAGGGCTCAGGTCCTATTCATCTTTGAACGTTTCTTTACACTGTAAACTAAACTAAACTAAACTAAACTAAACTAAACATTGAAGGTCCATTTCCATCATCTCTTTGGGAGGTCAGTTAATCTTAGAGACAAGATTATTTTATTAAGATTGAGAGCTTTATTAACAATATACTGGTAGTTTTCGGGCCCGGAGAGATAGCACAGCGGTGTTTGCCTTGCAAGTAGCCGATCCAGGACCTAAGGTGGTTGGTTTAAATCCCGGTGTCCCACATGGTCCCCCGTGCCTGCCAGGAGCTATTTTTGAGCAGACAGCCAGGAGTAACCCCTGAGCACCGCCGGGTGTGGCCCAAAAACAAAAACAAAAACAAAAACAAACAATATACTGGTAGTTTTCAAGATGCTATTCATGTTCTTTCCTGCCTTTCCAAATTTAGGTACTTTATTATGAAGTAGACATTCTCTTGTACTAGTGAGCAGTTGATTTGTGACTGTCAATACACTTTACTCCCACAGTCTCAAAAGAACAGTTATTTTATATCCACATATATGGCAAAATAAATGTTTTTCTTAGCGGTTTTTTGTTTGTTTGTTTTTTGTATTTTTGGTTTTTGGGTCATACCCAGCAGCACTCAGATTACTCCTGGCTCTACACTCAGAAATCACTCCTGGCAGGCTCAGGGGACCCTATGGGATGCAGGGATTCAAATCACCATCCTTCTGCATGCAAGGCAAACACTTTAGCTATCTTTCTGGCCCCTTCTTTTTTTTTTTTTTTTTGGTTTTTCAGGCCACACCCATTTGATGCTCAGGGGTTACTCCTGGCTAAGCGCACAGAAATTTCCCCTGGCTTGGGGATCGAACTGTGATCTTTTCCTTGGCTAGCGCTTGCAAGGCAGACACCTTACCTCTAGTGTCACCTCACCGGCCCCACTCTCCGGCCCCTTCTTAGCATTTTTTTTAACTTCTAATTTAGAATGCACAAAAATAATCCAATCAGACAAATTGAAATTATTGCTTCTACCAGTTTTTGCTACTAAACAGTTGTTTATTTTGTAGCCAAAACTATAAAATCAGTATATCAGGGTTAGAATTGCTATTAAAGTTCTGTAAAGTTTTGATGATTGTGACTTATATTAATTATAAATTCTTACTTAATTCTGACTAAACAGTGCAATACTATCTTTGTTGGCTCTTCCACTCAAATACTTAGTGGTACATTAGACATTTCAATAATGTATCGCCAATGTGGAAATTGTGATTTAAATATAAATAATAACTGATTTATATGGAGAAAAGACCACAATTTATTATTAAGCCTCAGTGGCTCTATCTGAATTTGTGTAATGAGCCAAGGTACCTAGGGAAAAAACTTAGTCTTCACTTGTAAGTAACACTTATATTGGAGTGCAGGTGCTTTTTATTTTTAAATTTGAGTGCAGATGCTTTTAATTACCTTTTTATATAATTATAAAGTAGAATTTGAAGTCATAGTAAGTTGAACACACTGTCATAATAAATCAAATTTCTCATATAAATCACAAATAAAACTGGGAAGGAAACTATCTGTGTTTACACTTTAGAGTTACAGTAATTAGATTTACACAGAATTTTTTTTTTCAATTTTTGTTATGTCAAGTACATGAATTTTCAGAACTGCAAATTCCAAAATATTGTTGCCTTACCTTTGAATTTAATAACTCCTCATTATTTAAATCTTTTAAATTAAATTGGAGATCAAACCAGGGTAGGCCATTAGCAAGGCAAGCTCACTAACTCCTGTACTATCTCTCTGAGCCCCCTTATTGTTTTTTAAAGCAATATGCAACAGTTTTAGGGATTTTTGTTTTTCTGTCTTTTTCTTCCTATGCTTTTACACATGTTCTTCATTTTTTGGTAAAGAGTTATTCCAGAGATCAAATATAGTTGACATTTTGCCTTTGCTTATAATATTCCTATATTAAACTTATTTTCCTTTCCCTGGCCAACTCTTTAATTGCATGTGCTTCTTTAGATATTCAGTCCTTTATGCATATGTGCTCCCCCATGCTCCCCCAAAAAAGCCTATGTCTGTACCTTCATTATATTTTGAAACTACGTCAGAATGGCCAATTTAGGGGCCCGAGAGATAGTACAGTGGTAGGGCATTTGAACCAGGAGGGACCTGGTTCGATTTCCAGCATCCCATATGGTCCTCAAGCCTGCCAGGGGCAATTTCTGAGTGCAGAGCCAGGAGTAACCCCTGAGTACTGCTGGGTTGGCCCAGAAACCAATGAATCAATAAATAAATGGTTTAAAAAAATAAAATGGGGGCCGGGCGGTGGCGCTAGAGGTAAGGTGCCTGCCTTGCCTGCGCTAGCCTTGGACGGACCGTGGTTCGATCCCCCGGTGTCCCATATGGTTCCCCAAGCCAGGAGCAACTTCTGAGCGTATAGTCAGGAGTAACCCCCTGAGCGTCACCGGGTGTGGCCCAAAAACAAAACAATAAAAAAATAAAATGGCCAATTTTCATATAAATTTTAATCTAAACTTAATTGGCTTTTTTAACTCTCATATCTAGTTTTTAGCACAGGCTTAGACTTATAATATTAATACAGTTTTACTAAATGTTAATGCACTTTATTGTTCAGTACTTTATTGTTTTTCTTTTTTAAAATAGTTTGCTTTAAAATAACAAACAACAGATTTTAATTATTAAAAGATTCTAATTTACTATGAGCCTATTGAGTATTTACTAGAAGTATTATACTCTGTATCTTAATTCATTTAATCCTTACAGAATTTTCATTTATTGTCATTCTAAAAATAAGGCAACCAAGACGTAGAAGAAAATATCTCAGTATTAAATGACTATCAGTGGTGTCTTTGGGGACATCCAGAGGCAAGGGAAATGAAATCATAATAAACAAGTGAGACTATATCAGACTAAAGGTTCTGCACAGCCATGGAAACTGTCATTAAAATTAAAAGGCATCCTATTGAATGGGATAAAATATTTGCATATATAAAATATTTATATCTGTCAAAGAGTTAATATCAGAATATTGGATATTAAAGAACAAATACAACTCAACAACGACATAAAATAGATCTGAAATGCAAAAGATTTAAATAGATACTTCTTCAAAGAAAATATGCAACTGGCCAATAGATGCATAAAAAGTGTTGATCATTTATTGTCAAAGAATTGCAAAGTAAATCCACAATAAGATAATATTTCACATCTGGTAGAATGGCCTATATGAAAATCAATCACAAGTTAGTGTTGGAGAAACAGGAACTCTATCTTACATGCTTTTGATAGGAATATAAACTGGTGATTCTTCAATGAAATATCATATGAAACTTGCTAAAAATAAGATAAAAATAGAGAGCAGGTAATTTGGTTTGGAGATAAGAAGGTATATATGAATCTGGCATTGCAAGGACAAAAATATTTGGGGTAGGGGCCAGAGAGGTGGTGCTAGAGGTAAGGTATCTGCCTTGCAAGGGATCCCCCAGCGTCCCATATGGTCCCCCCAAGCCAGGGGCAATTTCTGAGCGCTTATCCAGGAATAACCCCTGAGCATCAAACAGCTGTGGCCCCCAAAACAAAACAAACAATATATATTTGGGGTATATATACAAAGGAATTAACTCTCTGTGGTTCTCCTTAGGCCAGAGTGATAGTGCAGTATATAGGAAGGACCCTTGCCTTGCATGCAGACTGCTGGGTTTCCTCATTATCCCATATGGTCCTTTGAGCACTGCCAGTAGTGATCCCTAAGCACAGAACCAGGAATTAAATCCTGAGTACCACTGAATGTGTCCCAGATACAAACGCACAATAAAAGAATGCCGGAAATATGACTCAGTGAATAGATTCTCAGGAGTAGCCTCAAGGGTGTGGGGTTTTTTTTCGTTGCTGTTTTTTTTTTGTTTGTTTTTGTTTTTATTTTTTCTGGAGGGGGGTTGGGTCACATCCGGTGACTCCTGGTTAGGCGCTCAGAAATTGCTCCTGACTTGGGGGACCATATGGGACCCCGGGGAGCGAACCGAGGTCGGTCCTGGATCAGCCGCTTGCAAGGCAAACGCCCTTCCACTGCGCTATCGCTTCGGCCTCAAGGGTGTAAGTTTTTTTTTTAAAACAAAACCAGCCAAACCAAAAAAAGAAACAGGAATTCTGACTGCAGACTGAGAAGGGAAGAACAAGTAGAGCAAAGGGTGGAGGGGATCCAGTGGACTTTAGTGGAGGAGTTAGGGGTCATTGATATTTAAGTGGTGGTGGGAGTAGTATATTAATAGAGATGTGACCCTGTATCCATAGAACATAAAGTATTAAAGACGAATGATATGTCACTTTAAAAAAAAGTATATAAAATGGCCATAAGTATCTAAGTTTGATCAAAAGATTAGTGGTTAGTAGATGTCAGATTTGGGATGTTTGAACCTCAAAGTTCTTACTCATTATAATTAGGACTTGAAGTTTGTTTACTGACAGCCATTTTTTTCTTTAATCTTTTTTTTTTTTTCTTTATTTTTTTTTCTCCCCCCCCTTCTTTAATCTTTTAAGAGTAATTTGTAATTGGGAAAAAGGTGGTTGATTCAGTGATGATTGTGAGCCATCTGCCTAAGACTTGTTTTTGACTTGCTTCTACATTTATTTCTCTAATTTCCTCTTCTACAAATACTTGCAAATGATTATTTGTTAATTTTCTTTATTAATTTCATTTATCTGTGCAAGATTTATGATTGCTCATTTACCAACAGTAAAGTAGGTAACAGGAAAACTATATTTTAAAACTTTATTAATTGATTGATTGATTGGTTGGTTGTTGGGCCACACCCAGCAGCCCTCAGTGCTCAGGGTTCTGTGCTCAGAAATTGCCCCTGGCGGGCTTGGGGGAGGGGACGGATCAGATGGGATTCTGGGACTCGAACCTGGCCCCTCCCGGTCAGCTGCATGCAAGGCAAATGCCCTGACCCCAGGGAAACTATATTTAAAAATCTGTGATTGAGAGGCTGGAAAAATGCCTTGCATGCAACTGAGCTAGTCGATCCCCAGCATCACATATGATCCCCCTGACACCCACTAGGAGTGATCCCTGAGCACAGAGCCAGGAGTCAGCCTTGAGCCCCACTGGGTGTGGCCCCAAAACAAAAAACTATGATTTTAAAGTTATTTTTCCAACGTATCATATTTTAAATAATTAAATTTTATGTGAATTATGATCATTTATATTTAGAAGAAAATAATTGTCCATCTTTTAAAATTTTTTTTTGTTTTGTTTTTTTGGGGTCACATCCGGCAGCGCTCAGGGGTTACTCCTGGCTTTAATCTCAGAAATCGCTCCTGGCAGGCTCAGGGGACCATATGGGATGCTGGGATTCGAACCACTGTCCTTCTGCATGTGAGGCAAACACCTTACCTCCATGCTATCTCTCCGGCCCCGCATCTTTTTAATTTTAAATGTATTTTTATATAAAGTGGGACCAGAGCATTAGTACAGCAGGTAGAGCTTTTCCCCAGCATCACCAGGAGTAATTCCAGAGTACAGAGCCTTCTGGGTATGGCTAAATAAATAAGTAAATATAAATAAATAAATATAAATAAGTGAGTCTATAAGATTGCTAAGTTAGAAGTAGTACTGAGATTAATTAATGTTTTTGATGAATTTCAATTTCATAAGACTTAATTTTCTTTTTATATAAAACTCAAATGATCTATTTAACATTTATTGACTCAACTAGACATATGTTCATGACTGTATCCCTTTTCAGTTTACAGTGTTAAAAACCATGCACGTCAGTGATTCTTAGACCTAATTTTAAGACGTCTGTTTGTCCCTCCTTATCCTCTTACCTGGTTTAATTATGTAAAGACTTAACAGCCATTTTAAATTGATGTCATGAAGGTTATTTCTTTTGAGAATTGGCTGCTTTCTCAAAAAATAACTATTGCTATTTGAAAATGCCTGACTATTTTGTCTTGCTTTTTCACCTACCACAAGAATCTAATTCTGGCTTTAAAGAACTATTTCTGCAACTGGAACCTCCAGTGAGGTGGGGTGATACTTAATTAGGATGATCTAGAGTTAGGCCAAGTAGGATGGGAATGTGAAAATATGCTTCTGTAGTGAGCCAGAAAATGTTATACCTATAAACAGGTGATAAATTTATTGCTATTTAGCTAGGAATGTATAGATTTTGATATTAATGTAACTTGCAAGTAGAATTGCAACTACAATTATTATTTCTAATTTCTTTAGGTAAAATTAAGGTTAGTTGCCATCTTCCCAGCAGCTCAGCTGGTAAGCCATGTAAATGTTTGGGTAATAGGAGTATATAGAATTTACTTTAGCTTGCTTTTGGTACATTTGATTGGCTAGCTTTAGTCTATATAGAAATAGATAGATATTATATAAGCTAAAAAGTGTGCCTAAATATGATTTTAATGTGTCATCACAATCAATCTGATCATTTTCTCTTATAAATATATCCTTTCCACATTTCTGCTTTAGTGGAGTTATATTTTAAAAGAGATTATTAATAAATGTACTTTCCAAAGGTAGAAAAATTGAGAGGCAGTTGGATAATTTTTCTGTGTTTATCATTTAAATATTGATTAATCTGAAACATTTATTGATCACCCATTAATTGTTATATTTCTAGAAGTATAAAAATAAGAACATAGTTTCTGTCAATAATTTGAGGAAGCTGATATTTATCTGGAGGAACAGAAGAGGGTTCCCTCCCACCCTGGATCAATCCAGGGTCAGTTCACACAATGCAAATGCCTTGAACTCCTTACGCCAGCCAGGCAGTGAATTCAGACAACTTAATTAAAAATATATACGTGGGCCGGGAAGGTGGCGCTAGAGGTAAGGTGTCTGCCTTACAAGCGCTAGCCAAGGAACGGACCGCGGTTCGATCCCCCGGCGTCCCATATGGTCCCCCCAAGCCAGGGGCGATTTCTGAGCACATAGCTAGGAGTAACCCCTGAGCGTCAAACGGGTGTGGCCCAAAAACCAAAAAAAAAAAAAATATATATATATATATATACGTTATATATGCACATCTATAAGATATATTATATCCATGAAAGGGTATCATAAGTCTGAATTGGCAGCCCACAAGAAAATAAAGCAGAGATTTTATCATTTTTTTGCCTTGTCTCTTAGTGGAGGAATCAGACATCATTGATCTGGAAAAACGCTATTGGTTGCTGAAGGCTCAGTCCCGGACTGGACGATTTGATTTAGAGACATTTGGTCCATTGGTTTCTCCACCTATTCGTCCATCTCTAAGTGAAGGTAAGAATATTGTATTTTCTACTAACATTCTTTGGAAAACAGATCTGAGCCCATCTCTTATTTCTAAAACGCAAACATCTTAACTCTAGAAAACTATACTTGCTGTATATACTCGAGTATTAACCATATATACTCAGTGCTCGCACACCAAATCAAATGCACATAGTCTCCAGTCATCTGCTTGGAGGAGGTGGTGCTTCAGCTCAGTCGACAAGTCATGACTGAGCTGAAGAGGTAGGATGCCATGGATTGAACCTAGGTCTCTCCTAGGTCAGCTGAGCAAGGCAAACGCCCTACCACTGCACCATTGCTCTAGCCTGATTCCTCAATAATTGTAATTGTTTTGGGTTTATATTATTATTATTATTATTATTATTATTATTATTATTATTATTATTTTATTATTGGTTTTTCAGCCACGCCTGGTGACACTCAGGGGTACTCCTGGCTATGTGCTCAAAAATCGCTCCTGGCTTGGGGGACTATCTGGGACCTTGGGGATTGAACTGCAATCAATCCTAGACTAACACATGCAAGGCAGATGCCTTACCACTTGCGCCACCACTCCAACCACTACATTTTTATTTTTTATTTATTTTATTTTTATTTTTATTTTATTTATTTATTTTTTTTTTTTGGTTTTTCGGGCCACACCCATCTGATGCTCAGGGGTTACTCCTGGCTCAGGGCTCAGAAATTGCCCCTGGCTTGGGGGAACCATATGGGATGCCGGGGGATCGAATCGTGGTCACGATCTTTCCTTGGCTAGCGCTTGCAAGGCAGATACCTTACCTCAAGCGCCACCTCGCCGGCCCCATACATTTTTATTTTTGAAATTACCAGTTGCTGTTGCATTTTCCAACTCAGCTTATACTCACTTAAGTTTTTCCAGGTTTTTAGGGTAAAATGGGTGGGGGTGAGGTTGGCTTATACTCGAGTTACTAAGTTTTTCTAGGTTTTTCGTGTAAAATTGGGGGGGATCGGCTTATACCCGAGTATATAAGAAGTTTGCCAGTTTCTTACCAATAACATGTGTATTGAGGATTGGGGGGGGATAAAATAGGATATAAAATAGTAGTTTTCAGTTTTCTGTTCTGTGCAACCTCAGAATCAATTTAGTCCTCTACCAGATTATCCTCATATGTAGTATGAATTTTACTCACTTGGTTGTGATTTCTGGGTGCAGAGCCTGAGCACCACCTGGTGTGGCCCAAAAAAACAATAAAAAAAATAAGTAATCATTATTTTTATTTCTTTATTATTGGCTTGAGGCCCACAGCCAACTGTGCTTAGTTCTTACTCCTGGCTGCTCAAGGATCATTCCTGACAGGGTTTTGGGGACCATATGTGGTGCTAAGAATCAAATCCAGATGAGCTGTGTGCCAGGTCCTTACCCACTTTACTATCTCTCTGGCCATACATTATTTCTTTTTTAAAAGGTTCTACTACTGGGCTGGAGTGGTGGTGCAGAGCGGTAAGGTGTCTGTCTTGCTGGCACTAGCCTAGGATGGACCGTGGTTCAGTCGCCCGGCATCCCATATGGTCCCCCAAGCCTGGAGCGATTTCCGAGCACATAGCCAGGAGTAACTGCTGAGCATCACCGAGTGTGGCTGCCCCCCCAAAAAAAACACACACACAAAAGGTTCTACTACTATATCTTCCACATGCATGCGTGCATACACAGTACACATATGTATACACTGCCAACCACACCAAGAAAACACTAAATTAAACCATCTGTGAGGTCTTCTCTAACTCTAAACTTTATTTTTGCATGAGTTTTTTAAAAAGGGCATATATAGGGGCCAGTGAGGTGGCACTAGAGGTAAGGTGCCTGCCTTGCAAGCGCTAGCCAAGGAAGGACCTCAGTTCGATCCCCCAGCACATATGGTCCCATATGGTCCCCTCAAGCCAGCAGCAATTTTTGAGTGCTTAGCCAGGAGTAACCCCTGAGCATCAAACGAGTGTGGCCCGAAAAACCAAGAAAAGAAAAAGAGGCATATATAGTGCTAGAATGATAGTACAACGGGTAGAATACTTGCCTTGTACACAGCCTACCCAGATTTGATTCCTGGTACCGCATATAATCCCCCAAACCCCATAGAAGTTATTCCTGAGCTCAGAGATAGGAATAAGTACTGAGCAATGCCAGATGTATCCCCAAAACAAAATAAAAAGACATAATGAATAATTGTAGGTGTGGGGCTGTATAGGACAGCATGTAGGGTGTTTGCCTAGTATGCAGTCAATCCAGGTTCAATCCCCAGCACCATATATGGTCCCCTGATTCCATCCAGGATTGATCCTTGAGTGCAGAGCCAGGAATAAGTCCTGAATACTGCTTGGACATAACTCAGAGACAAACCAAAAAGAATAGTTCTAGGGGTGGAGAGATAGAATGGAGGTAAGGCATTTGCCTTACATGCAGAAGGCCAGTGGTTAGAATCCCAGGATTCCATATGGTCCCCCGAGCCTATCAGGAATGATTTCTGAGCTTAGAGCCAGGAGTAACCGCTGAGGGCTGCCGGGTGTGACCCAAAAACAAAAACAAAAAACAAAAAAGAATAGTTCTAGATGCTGTCACAAAAAATATTTGAAATTTAGATACTTGATGGGGCAGGAGAGATAGCACAACAGTAGGATGTTTGCATTGTACACAACCAATCCAGGAGATGGTGGTTCAAATCCTGGCATCCCATATGGTCCTGGAGCCTGCCAGGAGCGATTTCTGTTTTTTTTTTTTTTTTGGTTTTTGGGTCACACCCGGCAGTGCTCAGGAGTTACTCCTGGCTCTACGCTCAGAAATTGCTCCTGGCAGGCTCGGGGGACCATATGGGATGCCGGGATTCGAAGCACCATCCTTCTGCACGCAAGGCAAACGCCCTACCTCCATTCTATCTCTCCGCCCCATCGATTTCTGTTTTTTTTTTCTTCTTCCGGTTTTTGGGTCACACCCGGAGGCGCTCAGGGGTTACTCCTGGATCTGCGCTCAGAGATGGCCCCTGGTAGGCTCGGGGGACCATATGGGATGTTGGGATTTGAACCACCGACTTTCTGCAAGAAAGGCAAACGCCTTACCTCCATACTATCTCACCAGGAGCGATTTCTGAGCCCAGTACCAGGAGTAACCCCTGAGCACTGCCAGGTGTGACCCAAACAACAACAACAACAACAACAAAATAGTCACTTGTTTTTCTCCTTTATTTTTAATTTTTAAGTATCAATTTTAGCATCTAGAATCGATTGAGACTGGCAAGCTTAACTAAATATAAACACTCTAGGATAGTAAGATATTTTCCTGCTGGGATCTTAAAGTTTAAGTTACTTTTGTGCAAAAGAAAAGGAAATTTTAAATTAGTATGAACTACTAATAAACTTTTTTCTTTAATTTGGTCAGCTTAGCAAGCGATAGGGTGTTTGCCTTGCACTCAGCCAATCTGGGATTGACCTGGGTTTAATACCTGGCATACCATATGTCCCCTGAGCCTGCCAGGAGTGATTTCTGAGTGCATAGCCAGGGCCCATAAATAGAAATAATTAAACTTGGTCAGCTATGGTAAATAATTTGTTCACTATGATGTATGGTTTCTTTTCCTGTTTTTACAGGTTTATTTAATGCTTTTGATGAGAATCGTGATAATCACATAGACTTTAAGGAGATATCCTGTGGATTATCAGCCTGTTGTAGGGGTCCCCTTGCTGAAAGACAGAAATGTATGTATTTTTGAACATTGTTAAAAAAAATTGGGATCTGTACAGAAGGGTAAAAATAGCATTATCCTATAAAAAAATCCTGACTCACCATCATTTTGCAAGTAGTCACATAAAGTTTCTGGTTGATCTTTTATTGAGATCAATGGAAATATTTAATCATCTAATTTTTTACAGTTAAGTAGTTTGTAATCTTTACTGTTAATGTTGTTATTGATGAATTATCAGTTTATGATAAATGAACTCTATCAGTCATAATGTGTTTGAAAATCTAAGCATTTTGGAAATATTTTCTAGTAGCCTATATGAGAATTTGTTTATCACATACTTTGAAATGCAGTTTGTTTTCTGTGCAAATATTAGTATTTTATCAAATAAAACCCAGTTTATTAAATACAAAATGGGGATCTGGAATGATAAAACACAAGGTAAGATACTTTTGTTTGTACACAGCTGACCCTGGTTCAGGGTCCCTAGTACTGCATATGATCTCCTGAGTACTGCCAGAAATGATCCCTGAACACAGAGCCAGGAGTAAACCCCTGAGTACAGCCTAGTGTAGGCTCCCCTCCCAAAACAAACAAATACAAATACCTACACTAGATGTTTATGCATAAATTGAGAAAATATAGCAGTTTACATTTAATTGGAACTCAATTCCAATGTACTTAATAGGTTCATTATCTATGATTTTATAAAATACAAGTTTTCAAATGCTGCCTATTTGGAATGTTGATCTTAGGACTTTTGGTGATATTATACTATGGTACACTTCATTAACTTAATAGCATAATTATATGGGAGCATATGAAATAATTAATCTTTTAAATTCAGGGTTTTCTTTTTTCTCCTAATGATATACTATTATTCTAACCCAGCTTCATGATTCATTATTTGTTCCCATTAAAGTTCGAATACTAAAATAAAGCTAAAGTCTTTGCTTCTTTGTTCACTACATTTTTTCTTTAATTTCCCTTTTTGCTATTGAACTAGCAGAAATTATACTGGAGTGATTATTTTGGAATTAAGTAACAGAATGCGATTATTTCTAAGTTCTCGCATTTTGTATATAATTGATTGAAGAGTGGACTAGTTCTGGAGGCAGAAGCAATAACAGAGCAGCTAGGCATTTGCCTTGCATGCAGTTGATCAAGGTTTGATCCCTGACATCCTGTTTCCCTGAGCCTGCCAGGAGTAACTCCTGAGCAGCTGGGTGTGGCCCCAAAACGATCAAGCAACAAAAAGAGTTGAATAATTCTTTCAATGCTAGAAAAGTTGAATGTGCTGGGGAGGTGACTTAAAGGGTTGGAGGAAGAAGCCAGAAAGATAACACAGTGGTAGGGCATTTGTCTTGCATTCAGCTGACTCAGTATGGAACTGAGCTCAATACCCGTCATCCCACATGGTCCCCTGAGCCATACAGGAGCGATTTCTGAGCACAAAGACAGGAACACCCTGAGCACCACTGGGTGTGACCCAAAACAAAACAAAATAAAACAACCCCCCCCCCCCAAAAAAAAAGGATAGGATGAAGCTCATACTATGAATGCAAATAGCCCTAGGATAATAGATTCTGGCACAGCTTGACCGGCTCTTGAGCACCAATGAATGTGACCAGACACAAGCAAATAAGTTGAGTTTAAATTTTTACACTGGAGAGACAAATGGAAATAAACTCTTTTATACAAGTTTGTTATTTGTTAGCATAGATGGAATATTTTCTGTAGTTAGAAATAACTCAGGAAAATTTTTGAATAATAAAATTTATTTTTAAGGGGCCAGAGCAGTAGCACAGTGAATAGAACTTTTACCTTGCATATGGCCTACTTGGATTTTGGTCCCCGCATCCTATATAGTCCCCACACCTGCCAGGAATAATTTCTGAGTGTAGAGCCAGAAGTTACCACTGGGTGTGGCCAATAAACAAAACAAACAAAATTAGCTTCAAGTTTTGAATTACTTAATTAAAAACAGATTATTTTAACATTTGTTGTATAAATTTAGAGGTTTATATTTTTTCTTCTTGTTTTTAGGAATTTAACTAGATGAGGGTAAAAGATAGGATTGTCTAACCTGGACAGCAGTAGCGAAAGATTTATTAAGTGTGTGCAAGTTTCATAAATTAAGAGGACTTTAAAAACAGTTTTGTGTAGATGATAGTGAAAGATAGAATATACTTGCTTAAAGATGTAATTTTATGGGACTTCTATATATATGATATATAATGTATTTATACTTTAATATAAAAACTTTCCTTTGTAAGATATTTTGTTATTTGGTTTTTCTTTAGTTTGCTTCAAGGTATTTGATGTTGACCGTGATGGTGTTCTCTCCAGAGTGGAATTGGGAGACATGGTGATTGCACTTTTAGAGGTCTGGAAGGACAACCGCACTGATGATATCCCTGTAAGTTCTGATTGTATGGTCTTAGTTGCATGTGAGCTTCCAAGAGGACGAGGACTTGGAGAATTGAAAGGAAAGAAGAATCTGTTAACACTTCCAGCTGAAATAGTCACAGCTAGGGGCTGGTGTGTTAGCACAGTGGTAAGGTGTTTGCCTTGCATGTGACCAATCTGGGATGGACCCGGGTTTGATCCCCGGCATTCCATATGATCCCCTGAACCTGCCAGAAGTGATTTCTGAATGCAGAGCCAGGAGTAACTCCTGAGCACTGCAGGGTGTGGCCCCAAACCCAATATAAATAAATAAAACAAAATAAATAAAAATTAGGCTGGAGAGATAACATGGAGGTAGGTCATTTTCCTTGCATGCAGAAGGAAGGTGGTTTAAATCCTGGCATCCCACATGGCAGGAGTAGCGAACAAGTTCGACACAAAGAGCCAAAATTTTAAACTGTGAGAGTCAGAGAGCCACACCATGCAGTGACCTGCCAAAACAGACAAACACACAAAAGCATATAACTTTAATAATAATATATTAAACACATATTGTATTTTGCCATTTTGAGTGAGGGTAAAAATCCTGCAGTGATGGTGAGGGTGTGCTGCGTCCTCCACACTAAGAACTAACGGCAAGATGGGACACAACATGTGGCACGGGGTTATTGCCCCCCCCTCGCTGTCCCGTGCAGTTGTTCCTGAGGGATGGGGGATGAGATGACACAGCCTGGGGGCGGGACTATGAGCTTGGAGATCTCTCCTCAGAGGTCCCTCCTCAGAAGCAGCAGAACAAAATCCAAACTTGGCAAAGAGCCACAGTATACAAAATAATGATAAGAGGCAAAGAGCCGCATTCATTTTGGCCAGGAGCCGCATGCGTGTGTTCACCACCCCTGCCATATGGTCCCCTAAGCCTGCCAGGAGCTATTTCTGAGCACAGAGCCGGGAGGAATCCATGAGTGCCGCCAGGTGTGACCCAAAAACCAAAACCAAAAACAAACAAAGTAAACAAATTAAAAATGAAATAGCCACAGCTAAAAATACAAATTTGCGAATAGAATTTGCCTTAAAAAAATGAAGCAGGGCCATAGCAGTGGTGCAAGCGGTAGGTGTTTGCCTGCATGAGCTAACCTAGGATGGACCGCCATTCGATACCCTGGCATCCCATATGGTCCCCTAAGCCAGGTCTCCCATGTGGCCCCCCAAGCCAGGAGCAATTTCTGAGTACATAACCAGGAGTGACCCCTGAGCATCACCAGGTATGGCCCAAAAGCAAAAAAATAAAAAAGAAGAAGCAGGGGCCGGAGAGATAGCATGGAGGTAGTGTGTTTGCCTTGCATGCAGAAGGATGGTGGTTCGAATCCCGCATCCCATATGGTCCCCCGAGCCTGCCAGGAGCGATTTCTGAGCGTAGAGCCAGGAGGAACCTCTGAGCAGTGCCGGGTGTGAAAAAAAAAAAAAAAAAGAGGAAGAAGAAGCAATGGGACAGAGCAATCTCCACCATTCAATATAGTCCCTAAAACACTACCAGGAATAATTTCTGAGTGCAAAGCCAGGAATTAAACTCCTGAGCACTGCCAGGAGTGGCTCAAAACAACAACAACAACAAAAAAACAAAACAAGGAACTGGGGAGATAGCTCAAAGGGCTCAATCATAAGCCCTGGTATGCACAGTCCCCATGTTTTTATTCTTTAGCACTGCCTGGCCTCCTAGGCACCAACAGGTGTTTAGCCCTAGTGGCCCCAACATTGCTAGGATGGCTCCTACCAAAAAATTTAATGAATGTTTTACATGCTCAGTGGTTGAGCATATCTACCTTATTAAAGGAGCATGGGGTTCAATCTCCAGCACTGTGTAAGCGCGCGCGTGCGCGCGCGCACACACACACACACACACACACACCTATTTAATAGGGATTGGATTGATGGTATAGAAGGTACACACACACACACACACACACACTATTTAATAGGGATTGGATTGATGGTACAGAAGGTACTTGCCCTGAAAGTGGCCAACCCAAGTTTGATCCCCAGCACACACACATACACACACACACACACTATATAATAGGGATTGGGTTTATGGTACAGAAGGTACTTGCCCTGAAAGTGGCCAACCCAAGTTTGATCCCCAGCACACACATACACACACACACACACACACACACACACACACACACACACACACACACACACTATTTAATAGGGATTGGATTGATGGTACAGAAGGTACTTGCCCTGACACACACACACACACACACACACACACACACACACACACACACACACACACACACTCTATTTAATAGGGATTGGATTGATGGTACAGAAGGTACTTGCCCTGAAAGTGGCCAACCCAAGTTTGATCCCCAGCACTTTGTATAATTCCTTAAGCCCTTCTAGGTGTGATCCCTGAGCTCAGAGCCTGAAGTAAGCTCTAAGCACCACTGAGTGTTACCCAAAACAAAAGATTTAATTAATAATTAAACTGTGAAGTAAAATTGAAATTATAGGGGGCAGAGCAATAGCACAGTGGTAGGGCATTTGCCTTGTACGCAGCCAACCCAAGACCGACTCCAGTTCGATTCCTGGCATCCCATATAGTCCCCTGAGCCTGTCAGAAGTGAGTATAGAGTCAGGAGTAACCCCTGAATGCCACTAGGTCTGACCAAAAAAGAAAAGAAAAAGAATAAAACTATAGTGGAAATAGTTTTAAGCAATATAAAATATACATGTATGTATGTATGTTTTGTTTGGTTTTGGTTTTGGTTTTTTTGGGTCACACCTGATGGCGCTCGGGTTACTCCTGACTCTGTATTCAGAAATTGCTCCTGGTAGACTCGCAGAAACCACATGGGATATCGGGATTCGAACCACCATTTGTCCTGGGTATATTCATGGTTATTGAAAAAAATACTTGGGAGCACAACTTGTGAATGTAAGAACCTCGGGTTGGATCACCAGCATTACATGATTAATCAAAAGCTACCAGGAGCAACTCCTGAACCCTGAGCTGGGAGTAGCCCCTAGGTACCACTGTGTATGGCTCAGAAGAAACAAAAAAAACACATTTAACTTTAGTCATTGAATAATGATATTTTCTTATATGCTCTTTTCTAATTTTTCTTTGGGTTTCTTTCTTTAAAGGAATTACATGCAGATCTTTCTGACATTGTAGAAGATATATTGAATACACATGACACTACAAAGGTGAGTTGAGCTGAATTAATTTTTCCAAAAATTACTGTGGATTTTTGGGGGGCAAGAGAGGGGAGTGTTGGGCCACACCCGGCGGCGCTCAGGGCTTACTCTTGGCTCTGCACTCAGAAATCACTCCTGGCAGGCTTTGGGGACCATATGAGGATGTCAATGATAGAACCTGGGTCAGTGCATGCAAGGCAAACACCCTACCCACTGTACAATCGCTCTGGCCCCAATCTTGTGGTTTTTACATACCTAAACAAAAGTTGTATCATGAAAGTCAATCATTGTCATAGTATGGCTAAAGGGAGAATACAGAGATATGGTGCTTGCCTTGCATGCAGCTGGCATCCCATATAGTCCCCCCTAAGCATTGCCAGGTGTGATTCCTGAGCGCTTAGCCAGGTATGGCCCCAAAACAAAAAAGACAAAACAACCTACTAAGAACCGGTATACAACTAAAGTCTGTGAGAATGGTTACTTATATACACTCCTATTTCAAAACAGTACAGAGGATATGGTTCAAAACAAAAAAATAAAATAATGAGGGGCCAGAGAGATAGCACAGCAGCGTTTGTCTTGCAAGCAGCTGACCCAGGACCTAAGGTAGTTGGTTCGAATCCCCGGCGTCCCATATGGTCCCCCGTGCATGCCAGGAGCTATTTCTGAGCAGATAGCCAGGAGTAAGCCCTGAGCACCACCGGGTGTGGCCCAAAAACAAAAATAAAATAATGAGGTGAGCTGTAGTGATAGCATGGAGGCAGGGCATTTGCCTTGCATGAAGAAGGATGGTGGTTCAAATCCTGGCATCTCATATTGTCCCCAGAGTCTGCCAGGAACAATTTCTGAGTGTAGAGCCAGGAGTAACCCCTGAGCGCTGCCGGGTGTGACCCAAAAACCAAAAAAATAAATAAAATAATGGGGCTGGAGTGATAGTACGTGGGTAGGATGTTTCTCTTGCATGTGGCCAACTCAGGTTCAATCCCCGACATCCCATATGGTCCCCTGAGCTGCTAGGAATAACCCCTCAATGCACCTGGGTGTTGCCCAAAATAAAAACAATCAAACAGTAATAATAAAATAAATTAATAATTGAATTATGGGGCCAAAGAGATAGCATGGAGGTAGGGCATTTGCCTTGCATGCAGTAGGACAGTGGTTCCAATCCCGGCATCCCATATGGTCTCCCAAGCCTGCCAGGAGCCATTTCTGAGCGTAGAGCCAGAATTAACCCCTGAGTGCTGCCGGGTGTGATCCAAAAAACAAAAGGAAAAAAAGGTGAATTAAAATTGAAATGTTGGGGCCGGAGAAATAGCACAGCGGTAGGATGTTTGTCTTGCATGCTAAAGGACAAGTGTTTTGAATCCTGACATCCCATATGGTCTCTCGAGCCTGCTGGGGGCACTTTCTGAGCGTAGAGCCAGGAGTAGCTCCTGAGCGCGGCCAGGTGTGACCCAAAAATAAATAAATAAATAAACAAATAAATAAATAAAATTGAAATATTATACATCATCTAGGATTATTGGATTACTCGCTGAACATATTCAGCAAACATATACTCTTATTATTTTTCTAACAAAAATATATATTTCTGCTATGAAAAATATATTGAATATTATATGCATGTGTAATTTTTGTACACTTGAACACTATGAAAATGTTGTTCTGCTTGACTTAAAAAGTAATGTTGTGTGTGGCCAGAGTGATAGCGCAGCAGTGTGGCATTTGCCTTGCACGCGGATTACCCAGGACAGAACTGGGTTCAATCCCTGGCATCCTATATGGTCCACCTAGCCAGGAGCGATTTCTTGAGCACATAGCCAGGAATAACCCCTGAGCGTCACCGGGTGTGACCCAAAAAACAAACAACAAACAACAACAACAAAGTCATGTTGTGGGAGCTGAAGTGATAGTATAGCAGGTAGGGTGCTTGCCTTGCATGCCATTGACCCAGGTTCAATCCCTGGCATCCCATATAGTTCCCCAAGCACCCCTAGGAGTCATTCCTGGTGAGACATAAGTAACCCCTGGTCACTCCAGGTTTGGCCTTTCTCCCCCACAAAAAATAATAAGTAACGTTCTAATTTGAGGGGATATTATGTAGACATTCGTGTTTTGATTTATTGTCACTCCTGGCACATTGTGGGGAGTACCTATAAAACTAAGCCTATAAAAAAAGCCTATAAACTAAAGTCATCTCAGTAAATACAATTATTGGTTTTGGGGTCACACCCAGAGATACTCAAGTATAATTCCTTACTCTTCACTCAAGAATTACTCCTGGCAGTATTTGGGGGACTCTTGGTATTATTGCTCCAACTCCTAAATAAAATTTTTAATTAAGGAGTTGGAGTGATTGCATAGCATATAGGGTGTTTGCCTTGCACACTGCTAACCTAGGTACTATCTCTAGCATCCCATATGTTCCCTTGAGCACCACCAGGAGTGATTCCTGAGTGTAGAGTCAGGAGTGACCCCTAAGCATTGAGTGTGACCCCAAAAATCAAACAGAACCGTAATATTTGATTTAGGTTTTTGATAAATATGTAACATTTACTTTGAAGAATAATTGGTTTGCTCTCATAGAGATGACCAATATATATTTAATAAACCAGATTTTATTTAATTTAAAATCTATGTAATATGGTATTCCTCTCCCCTTTTGGGTTGGGTTGGTTTGTTATTGTTGTTCTTTGATTTGATTTGGGTGCTACCTCTATCTTACTAGGTGCTAGATTATTCTTTTTTTTTTTTTGGTTTTTGGTTTTTGGTTTTTGGGTCACACTCGGCACTCGGGGGTTACTCCTGGCTCTATGCTCAGAAATCGATCCTGGCAGGCTCGGGGGGGGGGGGGGGCATATGAGATGCCAGGATTCAAACCACCATCCTTCTGCATGCAAGGCAAATGCCCTACCTTCTTGCTATCTCTCTGGCCCCACTAGATTATTCTTGATGGTATTCAGATGACCTATGGTACAGAAATGAATCTGAAGCTTCCACATACAAAGAAAGCATCTGTTTCAGCCCTTTGATCACCTCTCTGCCTTCACTCTCAGCAGTGGTGGTCTGGGGTTATCCCTGGCCCTACACTTTGGAATCACTCTCCTTTTTTTACTTTATGTTCAGAATCTAACACACAGGAGGCATAAATACAGCCACTGAGCCATGTCCCTGGACTCACGCACATTCTTCTGAGATCTTTTTCAATATTGTTTTTCTTTCAGATGGGTCATCTTTCTCTAGAAGATTATCAGATCTGGAGTGTGAAAAATGTACTTGCTAATGAATTTTTGAATCTCCTTTTTCAGGTATGTTTAAGGTAAAAGGTACAGAGGAAATAGTGCCACTAATACCTCTTTTCCATTCTGTATTAGTTATTCTATCTGGACTATAAAGCCATTTATTACTTAAAAAAAAAGAAAGAAATGCTTTATATTCTACGTCCTTTGAAAAATGATGTGTTCCTTGAAACTGAGTGTGATATTCACTCATGGTGCTTATGGTTGCCCTCTACTACATTAAAAAAGGTTTTTTTTATTAAAATCTTTTCAATCATGAATTAACTTATTTATTTTCAATTTTCTGTCAGATTTTTTTTTTTTTTTTTTTTTGGGTCTCACCCGGCAGTGCTCAGGAGTTACTCCTGGCTCCATGCTCAGAAGTCGCTCCTGGCGAGCACGGGGGACCATATGGGACGCCGGGATTCGAACCGATGACCTTTTGCATGAGAGGCAAACGCCTTACCTCCATGCTATCTCTCCGGCCCCAGATTTTTTGTTTTTAATATTCTTAATCTCTGTAGAGATTTTAAATACAATTTTTTATTTGTAACACATTTACATAATAAAAAATATATATTTTTTGGTTTTTGGGTCACACTCGGCAATGCTCGGGTTACTCCTGGCTCTATGCTCATAAATCACCCCTGGCAGGCTCGGGGGACCACATGGGATGCCGGGATTCGAACCACTGTCCTTCAGCATGCAAGGCAAACACTTTACCTCCAAGCTATCTCTCCGGCTCAATAAAATATATTTTCTTTTCTTTTTTTTTTTAATATTTTATTTATACATCTTGATTACATACATGATTGTATTTGGGTTTCAGTCATGTAAAGAACACCACCCATCACCAGTGCAACATTCCCATCACCAATGTCCCAAATCTCCCTCCTCCCCACCCGACCCCCGCCTGTACTCTAGACAGGCTTTCCATTTCCCTCATACATTCTCATTATTAGGACAGTTCAAAATGTAGTTATTTCTCTAACTAAACTCATCACTCTTTGTGGTGAGCTTCCTGAGGTGAACTGGAACTTCCAGCTCTTTTCTCTTTTGTGTCTGAAAATTATTATTGCAAGAGTGTTTTTCATTTTTCTTAAAACCCATACATGAGTGAGACCATTCTGCGTTTTTCTCTCTCTCTCTGACTTATTTCACTCAGCATAATAGATTCCGTGTACATCCATGTATAGGAAAATTTCATGACTTCATCTCTCCTGACAACTGCATAATATTCCATTGTGTATATGTACCACAGTTTCTTTGGCCATTCATCTGTTGAAGGGCATCTTGGTTGTTTCCAGAGTCTTGCTATGGTAAATAGTGCTGCGATGAATATAGGTGTAAGGAAGGGGTTTTTGTATTGTATTTTTGTGTTCCTAGGGTATATTCCTAGGAGTGGTATAGCTGGATCGTATGGGAGCTTGATTTCCAGTTTTTGGAGGAATCTCCATATCGCTTTCCATAAAGGTTGAACTAGACGGCATTCCCACCAGCAGTGGATAAGAGTTCCTTTCTCTCCACATCCCCGCTAGCACTGTTTATTCTCATTCTTTGTGATGTGTGCCATTCTCTGTGGTGTGAGGTGGTATCTCATCGTTGTTTTGATTTGCATCTCCCTGATGATTAGTGATGTGGAGCATTTTTTCATGTGTCTTTTGGCCATTTGTATTTCTTCTTTGTCAAAGTGTCTGTTCATTTCTTCTCCCCTAAAATATATTTTCTAAAATAAAACCAATATTCCCTTTGTTAGGCTAACATATTTTATGAGTTTTTTGTTGTTGTTGTTTTCGTTTGCTTTTGGGCCACACCTGGTGAACTTTGGTTATTCCTAGCTATGTGCTCAGAAGTCGCTCCTGGCTTGAGGGACCATATGGCACACCGGGATTGAACCGAGGTTTGTCCTGGGTCAGGCACATGTAAGGCAAACAAATGCCCTACCATTGTGCTATCGCTCTGGCCCACATACTTAATATTTTTAATAGATCTATTCTAATTTATAAACCTATAAAACAGAAATATACTAGTTTTTGAAAAAAATTCTACCATATCAACTTACTATTTTGTAATTTTATGAAATATTCAGGAATATAGCTATATTCACCTATATATGTGTAGGTGTCACCACTTCCACAAAAAGGAAAAAAAAATCTCTCCCATATGTGGGATAAAAAAAAACACAGAAAAAACAATAAGTACGTGGCAAGCTCAAGACAGACAGTGATTCTAATCCCTGCATCTCGTATGGTCCCCTGAGCCTGCCAGGAGCGATTTCTGAGAGCAGAGCCAGAAGTTACCCCTGAGCACCTCCAGGTGTGACCCAAAAAAAACAAAAAATTAAGACCAGGTAGATTGTAGAGTAGTAAAGTATGTAGGAGGGTATTTTAAGGATTTAGGGTTATATAGAGTTCTATATCAGGGCCAGGAAGTACTAATCAAAAGGAAAAGTTTTAGAGTCAGACTTTAATAAAATTCAATCTGGGGAGGAGTACACCTGGAAGTGCTCAGGGAGATATTGTTGACTCTGTGCTCAGGAATTACTTCTGTCAGTACTCAAGGAAATGCAGTGGGTGTCTGGGATTGAACCTGGGTTGACTGCTTACAAGGCAAGCTTCTTACCTGCTGTACTACCTCTCTGATACCAAAATTCAGAATATTTTATTAAGGATAGCTGAATACAGAAACCTTGCAACGTATGATACCAAGAGTTTGGTTCCTAGCACTGCCCACATAGTCCAAGCATGACTTCAGGTGCTCTGCTGTTAGGACCCCTGTTGCTGTAACAAAGTACAGTCTCCAGTACACATCACCAGGTACTTGCAAGCCATGCAAATACACCATCAAACACTACAGCTAGTTTCTGTGGAACACTACAGATAACAGTGTGGCACATGTGCAAGCACCCCAACTAAGAAGTGTATGACATACACCAGTGAGCACATTAGCCCACATAGATGAGCATTACAACCAAACATGCGAGTGACACCTAGGCATTGCAATAATAAGAGCAAAAAAAAAGTGGGGGGGGGGGGGCAGGAGAGGGTGTAGGGCTTACTCCTAGCTCTTTGCTCAGTGTCACTCCTGATAGAATTCAGGGGACCACATGCAGTACTGGGTTTGAAGTAGGTTGGCTACCTGAAAGGCAAGGGCCTTCACCTCTATATTAGTTCTCTACCCTGGAATAAAGAACAGCTGAGGAACTGGGGAGATGATTCAGAGGGCTAGAATACATGCTTTACATTTAGGAACAATAGCTTTGATCCCTAGCATTGCAGTGTAGTGCCCTGAGTATCGCCAAGAACAATCCCAAGTACTGCTTGTTCAAAAATAAACATAACTAAATAAATACTAAGAATAATGCTAATTTTAAGCTTTAATGTAAAAATCAAATATGTGGGACCAGAGCATTGGTAACAGTCAGTAGGGCACATACTCTAGATGCAGCTGACCTGGACTCCATCTCCTACATCCTATAGGGTCTCCCACAACCCATCAGGAGTGATTCCTGAGCTCAGAGCCAAGAGTGATCCCTGAGCACTGATGAGTATGGTCCATAAACCAAAAAAAGAAAAAACCAAGTATGCAGGGCTGAAGTGATAGTACAGTGGGTAGGAACTTGTGCATGGCTGACCCAGGTTCGATCCCTGAGCACCACAAGCAGTGATTCTTGAGTGCAGAGACAGGAATAATGTCTGTGCCTCACTGAGTGTGACCCCAAAACGAAACAAAAAAAAAAAATCCAAAATCAAATGTGCTCCAATGAATTGCTACTGAGTCATGGTGTAGTCAGGTTCCCATATAGAAACTAGATTTTAAGGGCTGGAGAAATAGCATGGAGGTAAGGCGTTTGCCTTGCATGCAGGATAGCGGTTCGAATCCCAGCATCCCATATGGTCCCCTAAGCACTGCAAGGTGTGACCCAAAAATAAAAAAATAAACTAGATTTTATTTGGAGAAAGTTCAGACATTGGTACCAGTCCATGAGGTTCAATTTTCAATTTTCTTTTTTACTCTTAGGAATGTCATATAGTTCTGGAATTAAGATTCTTTTTTTTTTTCTATTAGGTATGTCATATAGTTCTGGGATTAAGACCAGCTACACCTGAAGAAGAAGGGCAAATTATTAGGTAAGTTTGTAGTTTTAGTCTGAATATTTTTTTTTATTATTGCTGTAGGTTTTTCTTTTTATGAATAAAAAGAATAATGTTGAGGCTGGAGTGATAGCACAGTGGTAGGATGTTGCCTTGCATGCAGCCAACCTGGGATTGACCCAGGTTCAATCCCCCACATCCCATATGATCCCCCAAGCCTGCCAGAAGCGATTTCTGAGTGCAGAGCTAGGAGTAACTCCTGAGCACTGCCGGATGTGGGGCCACACCTGGTGGCACTCAGGAGTTACTTCTGGCTCTGCACTCAGAAATCGCTCTGGCAGGGTAGGCTCGGGGGACCATATGGGATGCTAGGGATTGAACCCAGGTCAGTCTGGTTGGTCAAATGCAAGCAGACACCCTACTCGCTGTGCTATTGTTCCATACATTTTTTATTCATTTTATTTTATTTTATTGGGGGGTCACGCCCGGCAGCACTCAGGGGTTACTCCTGGCTCTATGAAATCAGAAATTGCTCCTGGCAGGCTCGAGGGACCATTTGGGATGTCAGGATTCGAACCACCATCCTTCTGCATGGAAGGCAAACCCTCTACCTCCATGCTATCTCTCCGGCCCCTATTTTTTATTTTATTTTATTTTTGGTTTTTGGGTTATACCCAGTGGTTCTCAGTGGTTACTTCTGGCTCTGCACTCAGAAATTGCTCCTGGCTGGTTCAGGAGACCATATGGGTTGCCGGGATTTGAACCACCATTTGTCCTGGGTCAGCTGTGTGCAGGGCAAACGCCCTACTGCTGTGCTATCTCTTCGGCCCCACTGACAAATTAATTTTTTTGTTTTGTTTTGTTTTATTTGGGCCACACCCGGTGATGCTCAAGGGTTATTCCTAGCTATGTGCTCAGAAATTGCCCCTGGCTTTGGGGGACCATATGGGATGCCAGAGATAGAACTGAGGTCCGTCCTAGGTCAGCCACATGCAAGGCAAACGCCCTACTGTTCTGGCCCCTGGAAAAAAAAATTTGGGGGGGGGGGGAGTCACACCCAGCAGTGCTCAGGGATTACTCCTGGCTCTATGCTCAGAAATCGCTCTGGCAGGCTCAGGGGACTGTATAGGATGCCTGGATTCGAACCAATGACCTTCTCCATGCTATCTCTCTGGCCCCGGCAAATGTTTTTAAAGACAACATTTTACCACTCTGATTGACCATTAAGTTATGGTCTTCCTTAAGAAGCCAGACATAAACACAAGAAAAAATGGACTCACTCACATTCCAAGAGAGAGATTCTACTGAATTCCTCTAATAAAGGAAATCACAAAGCAAAGCATAATAGAGATCAGAATTCAGAGTTGCTGATAAATGTTATCAAGTATAACAGTTTTCAAGAAAAATTATGAGTCATGCAATAAAACAGGGAAATATGACTAATATACAAAGGCAAAAACAAGTTAATAGGATTTGTCTCTGAGATAGTTCCAAATGTTGAACTTAATACACACCAAATAACCCTAGATCAAAATTAAAATTGCTTTTAGATAGCTAACGGAATCTGTTTAAAGAATTAAAGAAAATATTGTTGAAGTTGACTTAAGTGGGGAGAAGAGAAGTGGCTGCCTCGAGCACTCACTGTTCCATGGAATCAGCTGCTTTTCTCCACCCATCTCAAGCACCCAGGAAATGCCTGGAAGATTAAGACTAGCAGAGTCGGGGCCAGAGCGATGGTGCAAGCCGTAAGGCGTCTGCCTTGCACGCGCCAGCCTAGGATGGACTTCAGTTCGATCCCCAGGCATCCCATATGGTCCATCAAGCCAGGAACAATTTCTGAGCGCATAGCCAGGTGAAACCTCCCCCCCCCCCGCCCCCAAATAAAAGGAAAAGACTAGCAGAGTCAATGGGGAACACCTGTGAAAAAATCTCACTCACCAACTTCTCATAACAGTTGTCAAACTGAACAAGGATCAATAGTCCAGTGAGTAGGGCACTTGGCTTGCAGGTGGTTAACCCAAGTTCAATCCCCAGCACCATGTACAGTTCTTGAGTATCATTAGGCGAAATTCCTGTAGAACCAGGAGTAACTTCTGAGCACCAACAATTGAAGCACAAAAACAAAAAGCTGTTAAACCTCACCAAGTTGCACTTGATCTATACAGTGTTAAAATTCATCTCTGCCACTGATTTCTCAAGAGCAGTAGTACTCAAACTGGAGTGAAGAATTGTGTGTGTGTGTGTGTGTGTGTGTGTGTGTGTGTGTGTGCGCGCGCGCGTGCGTGCGAGGCACAGGGAACCATATGGAATGCCGGGATTCAAACCAATGACCTCCTGCATGAAAGGCAAACGCCTTACCTCCATGCTATCTCTCTGGCCCCTGGAGTGAAGAATTTTCATTGCAGGGAGAGGAAAATTAGTTCTATCTTCTCTACCCATGTTCCTTTCTTCCTCCGGTGGTCTACTTCCGCAGAAAAGAATTTTAGGAAGGAGACAAATAGTGATAGATTTATTTGGAAAATAAGAGAGGTAGAGAAAGAGAACAAGGCAGGACCAGAGAGATAGTATGGAGGTAGGGTGTTTGCCTTGCATGCAGAATAATGGTGGTTCCAATCCCGGCATCCTATATGGTCCTCTGAGCCTGCCAGAAGCGATTTCTGAGCATAGAGCCAGGAGTAAACCCTAAGCGCTGCCAGGTGTGACCCAAAAACCAGAGAGAGAGAGATAGAGAAAGAGAGAGAGAGAGAGGAGAGGGGACCTTGAGGAGAGGGGTGGAGAGAGCGCACAAGGAAGGAGGGAGGGAAGAGGGAGGAGGAAGGGAGAAAGGAAGGAAACAAAAAAGAAAGAACGAACAAGGGCTTTTCCATACTGGAGAGAACCAGATGCACATCTCAAGTAAAGCAAATCCAAAGATGGGAAATATGTGTGCAAAGTAATAATGCAGGCCCAGATTTGGTGAAAAGGCACACGTTTATCTCTATAGAGATTTTGGGTTTTGGTTTGTTTGTTTTTATTTTGGGCCAAACCCAGCGATGACGCTCAGCATTTACTCTTGGCTCTGTCTCAGGAATCGCTTTTCTGGCAGACTTGGGGAACCATCTGGGATGCTGAGAATCAAACCTGGGTCTGTCCCAGCTTGTCTGCCTGCAAAGCAAACGCCCTACTGCTGTGCTATTGCCTCAACCCCTGTCTCTATAAAGATTTTATAGTTTTCCAAACAACCTCTAGTCTAGGCAGTGATGGCTAACCTTTTTGAGCCCAAGTGCCCAAACTGCCACAAAAAACCAAAGAATTTCCTTGGAAGTGCCAGCACGTCAATTAAACCATAATAACAAGATTTTAGTATCTAAAAATTATGTGGCACACACTGCATATCTTAATTCAGGACCTTCCTGCGTGCCAGCTCAAGGCCTTCGTGTGTCACCACTGGCATGTGTGCCATAGGTTCACCATCGCAGCTCTAGGGAATGCTGCTAGTAATAAAAAATAGAACTGATGCTACAAAATACAGATTAATCTAAAAAATAATATTAGGTAAGGGGTTAGAATGGTGGCACAGCAGTAGAGCAGTTGCCTTGCATGCAGCTGACCCAGGACAGACCTCGGTTTGATTCCCCAGTGTCCTATATGGTCCCCCAAGCCAGGAGCAATTTCTGAGCGTATAGCCAGAAGTAATCCCTGAATGTCACCAGGTGTGGCCCAAAAAGCAAATATATATATAATATTATATATATGAGATGACCAATTAGAAAGACTATAGGGAGAGTGGAGCCCGGTTCGATTCCCAGCATCCCATATGGTCCCACAAGCCTGTCAGGAACGATTTCTGAGCACAGAGCCTGGAGTAACCCCGTGAGCACCACCAGGTGTGACCCAAACTCCCCCTCCAAAGAAAGACTATATAGGGTCATAACAATACAACAGGCAGAGTACTTGCCTTATATTGCAGCTAACCCAGATTCAGTTCTTGGCATCATAAATGATCCCTTGAACATCACTACGAGTAAATTTGAGCATAGAGCTAGGAGTAATATCTGAACATGGTAGTGTGTGACCCAAAAACCAAGAAACTAAAATAATTATTTTAATAAAAACATTCACTTAGAGGTCAGAGAGATAGTACAGTGGGTAGGATGTTTGCCTTGTATGCAGCTGACCTGGGTTCAATCCCTGGCATCCCATATGATCCTCTGTGCCTGCCAGGAGTAATTTCTGAGCACAGAACCAGTAATAACCAACCTCTGAGCACCACTGTGTGTGACCCAAAAGTAGAAAAAAAATGTACAGGGGTTTAAAAACAGTACAGGGAGTATGGCCCTCACCCTGCATTAGTCAGTCATATAAGTTACAGCCCTGGCTCAAATCTCCAGCACCATATATGATTCCTGAGCACCACCAGGCTTTATTCCATTCAGGAATTTCTCCTGAATGTGTGTCCCCCACAAGATAATAAATTTTAAAAGAACTTTTTAATTGACTTTTTTACATCATTCCACATATGAAATGCTCAGAAAAGGAAAAATATCAATGATGCAGAAACAAAGGCTTTCAGGGGTTGATGATGGATGGTAAGATAGATTCACTAAAAATGGACACAAGATATGTTCTGGAGGTGGTTGCAATACTTAAATGTTGTATTGTTATGATGGTTATGTAAATATGTAAGTAATTGTCACATATACTAATGCAGTAAAAGTTTACATTATGTGATATATTGCTCTGTTTTTTAAATGTATTCAAAGAAAATGCATCACATAGTTGACTTAGTTGATCATAATACATTTGTTTCCAGATTGGTGAAAGCAAAGTTAATGAAAAAAAAAAAAAAGAAAGAAAGTGAAAATAAAAAGGAAGAGAAGAAAGCTCAAAAAAAAAAAAAAGAGGAGCCAGAGTGATAGCACAGTGGTAGGGCTTTTGCCTTGCATGCGGTTGACCCAGGATGAAACTGGATTCAATCCTTGGCATCCCATATGGTCCCCCAAGCCAGAATAATCCCTGAGTGTCACCAGGTGTGGCCCAAAAACAAAAACAAAAACAAAAAAAAAACGGAAAGAGAGAAGGAAAAGTACAGTAGCAAGCACTTTGTATCTTCAGTGAAGTCATTAATATAATGGCAGGTTTAATAAGCTCTTGTCAGGGCCCGGAGAGATAGCACAGCGGTGTTTGCCTTGCAAGCAGCCGATCCAGGACCTAAGGTGGTTGGTTCGAATCCCGGTGTCCCATATGGTCCCCCATGCCTGCCAGGAGCTATTTCTGAGCAGACAGCCAGGAGTAACCCCCTGAGCACCGCCGGGTGTGACCCAAAAAAAAACAAAAACAAAAACAAAAAAATAAATAAAATTAAAAAAAAAAAAAGCTCTTGTCAGCTGTCCACTGTTAAATTGATGTGTTTCTAAAAGGATGACAGCATCAAACAAAGTTTTGCAGGGACTCAAAGCACAATTACTGATGCTACTACTTTTATGGGCATGTACTTAGTTGCCAGTATCAACACGAAAAAGGAAGATATATAGAGGAGGGTGCCTGCACTCCCTCCAAAAAGCCCTCCAAAAAGTGATAGCAGCCCCCAAACCGGCATACCTGAAGATTTGTGTCCCTGAAGGGAATCATAAAGGGTCACTGATGAGGCAGGGCCATCTGGAAAATGGTGATTGTGAGTGATGGAGGCAGCAGGCATGGCTTTGGTTGGGTAAGGGCTTGGCCCACTTTCTCTTCCCAAGATGACCAGCTTCCTGCTGCATGGGCTGTAGGCCCTTGTACCCAGGATCTTTCATAGCTTGGTTTACATCTATTTTGGGCGGGGGGGTTTATACCCAGCAGTGCTCAGGTATTACTCCTGGCTATGAGCTCAGAAGTCGCTCTTGGCAGGCATGGAGGAATCACATGGGATGCTGGGATTCAAACCACCGTCCTTCTGCATGCAAGGCAAACACCCTACCTCCATGCTATCTTTCCAGCCCCATAGATTTACATCTTGTTTGAGAAAAAATTGCTCAGGTTTTTGAAACATCACTTAAAAGACTTGATAGTGCCGTTAAAACACCCAAAATTGACTTACCAGTGATTTTGCATTAACTGGAAATTTTAGCCTCCAGAATATGTCTGTTTTATGCTTTACATTCATAAAAGTTTTTTTTCTTCCTCATTTTTTGTTTTTGGGCCACACCTGGTGGTGTGCTCAGGGATTACTCCTGGCTCTGCACTCAGAAATCACTCCTGTCAGGCTCAGGGGACCTATAGGATGCCAGAGATCAAACCCAGATCAGTCCCGGGTTGACTGCATATAAGGCAAATCCACTACCTGCTGTGTGACCAAGTGTTTTCTAATTTTTCATTTGATGTGTTTAATTTCTTTTGTGTGTACAGAGGATGGTTAGAACGAGAGAGCAGATATGGCCTGCAACCAGGACATAATTGGTTTATCATCTCTATGCAGTGGTGGCAGCAATGGAAAGAATATGTCAAATATGTGAGTAAGATTGCTGTTTATTCACATTTTTCTTTAGCTTTTAACTCCGTCAACTTCTCTATGTTTACTAGCCCGTAACAGGAAGTTTCAACCTAGATAAAAATTTGAAGGATTAGGAAATGAATATGCTACTTATTCTAGGCCACATGCAATGTTTATACTTACGCACAGCGTAAGTATATGTGTCCTTGCACTTTTCTTCTAAGAAAAGGAATTTTGCCTGGTTGTGCTTGTATATATTGTGTACCTTATATTTCTTTTGTAATACCCATTATATCCTTGTGGAAAAGATGGTATATCCTTGACCCTTGCAGGGGTCCTCAAACTTTTTAAACAGGGGGCCAGTTCACTGTCCCTCAGACCATTGGAGGGTCTGACTATAGTAAAAACAAAACATATGAACGAATTCTTATGCACACTGCATATATCTTATTTTGCAATGAAGAAACAAAACAGATACAAATACAATATGTGGCCCGCAGGCCATAGTTTGAGGACCACTGCGCCTTGAGGAACCATATGGGCTGCTAGGGATTCCTGGTTCCTCACAGGAGTAGTCCCCAAAATTCTCAAAATTTTGAGGAATCATTGATTCAGAGAAAGTGAGGGAATTCTTAGCATGAGTGATACTTTATCTACCCTAATGACCCTTTTTTTTTTTTTGAAAACTCAAGATTTTCTAATATAATTTCTGATAGTTGCAGATCCAGAAATCAGTAAACGGAAACAAAATTCTTTAATGGTTAGACTAGAGGGAAAGAAAAACTCCCATAGCATTCAAAAATACTAGTCCAAAATAGCTGGTGATTTTGGACTAATACATTGTTGATTTTGTTCTTTATATAAAGGTAGGAAAATTATCAAATTAACTGAAAATCTATAAGAAGTAGAAGCAATGTGAGAAAATAAGTAAAAAAGAAGGCATCTGATTAACTGTGAAAGTTGCAGGTAGTGACAGACACAGAGAGTAGATTCCTTAAATAACAAAAATCTAAACAAGGAAGACAAATAACTCTATTTGGAACATTGGAAAAGGATAGAAATGCCTGTATTCTCTAATTCTGTAGGGTATTATCATTCTCTATGCCCTATAGAAAACATACAATAAACAGTATGCATCCTCTTGGGACACAGTTTGCTCCCTCCCTTACTGTAATCAGGCCAGAGAGACAGCTTCAATGAGTTGAGTGTATGCTTTGCATGTGGAAGCTAGGTTTGATCCTGAACACTGAATGCTCTTTGAGCACTCCTGAAAGGACCTCTTAAGCATAGACCAGGCTGACAGTAGTCTCCATGCACTTCCAGGTGTGGTACCAAAAGAAAGAAACAAGTTAGTATAAGCACTCTGTTGCTAAGTAATTACCAAACTCAACCTAAGAGATTTTACTTTAGGTCTTGTAATATTTTTATCATTCTCTCTTTTTGTCAGTGATACCTATAAATTTCAGTCTATATTTTAAAGCTGTTACAGATCAGAAATAAGGACTGGAGAGAAGGCACAGCAGTAGGGCATTTATTTACATTGCATGCAGCCGACCCAGGAGAGACCTGGTTCGATTCCCATCACCCATATGGTCCTCTAGCCTGCCAAGGCCAATTTCTGAATGTAGAGCCAGGAGTGACCCCTGAGCAGCTTTGGGGTGTGGCTCAACAATCATTCAATTAACGAATAAAGTTTAAAAAAATAAGAAAATGAGGACCGGAGAGATAGCACAGTGGTGTAAGGCATTTACTTGCATCAGCTGATTAGAACAAACAGTGGTTCGAATCCCGGCATCCCATACGGTCCCCCAAGCCTGCCTGCAATTTCCGAGTGCCGCCAGGTGTGACCCAAAACTAAAAAAGAAAGAAAATATTTATGTAAATTTTCTTTAGAGCCATAAGCTCCATTTAAGATTTCTAAACCCATTAAAACATCTAAAATATAATTCTGTATATATATATATATATATATATATATATATATTCCATATATTTCTCCTTGAAATTATTTGCTCAGTATTATTTAATCTCCCTCAAAATATATTATTACTACAGAACCAAGGAAATATCTCCGAGGGCTGGTGTGTATGTCTTCTATGTGGGAGACTTCACATTCAATTTCTGGTACTCTGTGGTCCACCAACTTCAGGATGTAGTCCCTGGGTATGGATAAAAACCATACCACTGAGTATGGCCCAAAATATAAAAGAGCATATTCTTAGCATTTGTTTTCATTAGGGGTGGTTAATTCCTTGGTTTTGTGCTTCGGAGCCATCTGTATGTAGTGCCAAGGATCAAACCAGGGTGAGCCTTATATAAGACATGCCTTAAGCCCTGTACCATCTCTCTGAAACCATTCTTAGCACTTAAAGCACATTATAAAAACAAGTATATGCAGGGCTGGAAAGATAATACAACAGTTAGGGTACTTGCTTTGCACATGGTTAACCCATTTTTGATCCCTGATATCAAGAATCAGCACAGCTACTTGTGGCCAAAAAAAAAAAAGTTTGAGACTATAATCATTATTAGGATAGTGTTTATCAATTCTGACTACATTAGTAGAATCACATGGAGTTTTTTTAATGCCTGTGATCTGTTTCAAGCCAAATTAATGAGAAAGCATAATTGAAGGGGAAAACTGAATTAATTTAAATAATGTAATTTTACTGAAATTTTTCTTTTGAAACCTAATTTAAATGTAATGCATATTTTTAAATGTAATGCATTGTTCATTATAGCATAACATCAGAAAATCTGTGAGATTAATATTATACTTAAGAAATCTCTGTGCTAGGAGAGCTAGCTAGCTCAAAGGACTGAATGCATGCTTTACCTACTAGGGTCCTGGGTTTGATCCCTCACACCACATGGTTCCCTTAGTACTGCCTGCAGAAAAACCTAACAGAACTAGAAGTAGCTTCTGAACACCATCAGTGTGACCAAAATCTCCTACCTGACACCAGAGTTTTAATTATTTTAAATTTTGGGCCACATCTGGTGATGCTCAGGGCTTACTTCTGGCTCTATGCTCAGATGTCACTCTTAGTGGGGATTGCAGGTCCATATGAGGTGCCATCAATTGAACCCAAGTCAGCAATGTTCAATGGAATCATCCTGCCCATGGTACTATGTCTTTGCCCCCACCCCAAAATTAATTTGCTGTAGTATTCATCACTTAATTTCAAGCATGATGACGGTATAAATTACTCAGACCTAACTTGGATTTCCACTTCTTTTATTTTTCCGGCCACACCCAGTGATACTCAGGGGATACTCCTGGCTATGTGCTCAGAAATCGCTCCTGGCTTGGAAGACCATATGGGACATGGGGGGATTGAACCTTGGTCCGTCCTAGGCTTGTGCGGGCAAGGCACACTTGCGCTACCGCTCCGGCCCCAGATTTCCACTTTATTTTTTTTTAAAGAAATGAGTTTGGTTTTGTTCTAAATTCATATAATATTGATTTCTTGGGGCTGGAACAATAGGACAGCAGGTAGGGTATTTGATTTGCATGGAGCCAATCCAGGTTTGATCCCCAACATGCCATATAGTCACCCAGTCACCACCAGGAGTGCTTCCTGATTACAGAGCTAAGAGTAACTCCTGAGCACCAAGTGTGACTCCAAAACAAAATAATATTGACTTCTTTAGTGGATAATTCATTTGAAAATATGAATAACCTAAAATTAACATTTAACATGGATTCCAGTTTTTAGTTATTTTTATGCTGTGGTCACCATTATTTTGGCCATATGTTTACTTATTAACACATTGTTGGTAGCATGCACCTACTGATGGCTCACACTTGGATGTAATTTAATTAACCCAAATTGTAATACCAGAATCAACGTTGTTTTTGTGTTTATATAACTACACTACTTTTAAATGAATTACTGTTTTTTGTTTATATTTTGAAAATTTGGGCCACATGTGGTGTGTTCCTGGTTGCTTCTGAGGGTACTCAGAGGATCAGGCTGGGGATTGAGCAGGGTCAGTTGCATTAGCAAGCACCTAAATTCTTGTTTTATCTCTCTGGTTCCTTTATATTTATTATTTATTTATTTATTTAATTTAGTAGACAATAAATGAGCATTTATCTCATTTTTTTCTATTTTTTATTAATGTTGTGAGCCCAGGCATATAGTTCAGTAATAGAATACATGCTATCTTTTAGTTTGGGGGTTGTGAATTAAAGCCTCAGGCTTCAAAACAAGGACCTGAGATATGTGAGTCTGGAAGCAAACGTTGACACAGGAAATAATCCACACAGTGAAAAGAGGTATAAACAGGTTCATGAATTCCAACACACAAGCCTTGAGCTTCTAAAAAGGAAGCTAGCTTAGTGGGGAAGACCTGAGAATGACTATAAGCATTCCTAAGACCAGGGTTTTTTATTAGCAAGAACCAGATCACATCCTAGGGTGGAGAACAAATATTGAGTAGGGAGGGACCCCGTAATCCAATATAAAAAGGGGGGTTGGGTTTTTTGGTTTTGGTTTTGGATCACACTCAGAGATACTTAAGAGTTATTCTTGGCTCTGTACTCAGGATACTCCTGGCAGACTCAGGAGAACCATATGGGATACCAGGGATCAAACCCAAGTTGGCTACATGCAATGCAAATACCCTACCTGCTGTATGTAGTATCTCTCTGGTTATAGGGTACATGCATGAATATGACCTTAGCACCCTACTTTTCAAAGATAATATTGAAATAAAAGGAAACTTAGATGTTTCAGTTGTGACTCAATGGTAAAGTATATGCCTCATATCTGTAACACCTTGGCTTGGAATATTATATATATAAAGATAAATACAGCTTATTACTAAATTCTAGCTAGTGGTCCTAATATTAATGCTGCTTCTTTGTGTTTAAAAAAAGAAGGTGATTGGGCTGGCCTGGAGTGAAGGATAATACAGCAGGTACAGACTTGCCTTGCAAGTGCCAACCCAGGTTCAATCTTTAACATTCCATATTGTCTCCCAAACCCACCAGGCGAAATTCCTGATTGCAGATTCAGGAATAACTCCTGAGCATCACGTGTATTTGTGTGTGTGTAGGTGTGTGAATAACTCCTGAGCATTGTGTATGTGTCTATGTGTGTTTGTATCAAGTAATAGATTAGCCTATTCCAAACTGAAACTTCCAAACTGATACCATTTAACTGGAATAATCAGAGAATTAACAAATTTTCTTTGTTTTAAGGCCACACTGTGCACTCTGAAATTCCTCCTGGCAGGAGCAAGGGACCATATGGAATGCTAGGGATCAAAACCAAGGTTGGCCATGTGCAATGCAAATGCCCTATCCACTGTGCTATCGCTCTGGCCCCAGATTAAGAAGTATTTAGGGAGGCTGCCAAGTTATCCCAGGTAGATAGATCATCACAGGTAGACCAGTTTTCAGGCTGAAAACTATGTGACTTTCTGAGCCCGGAGAGATAGTACAGCGGCATTTGCCTTGCAAGCAGCCGATCCAGGACCAAAGGTGGTTGGTTCGAATCCCGGTGTCCCATATGGTCCCCCGTGCCTGCCAGGAGCTATTTCTGAGCAGACAGCCAGGAGTAACCCCTGAGCAGCACCGGGTGTGGCCCAAAAACCAAAAAAAAAAAAGAAAAGAAAAGAAAACTATGTTACTTTCTAAAGTAGAGGGAGGACTATATATGCCTTCCTACTGTATATGCCCTCACCCACACCTGACAGTCTTAGTTGTTGTCTTAATATAAATTAATGAGTCTTAGAGTTGGTGTGGGGATGGTGAGGCCTTTCTGGGCTCAACCCAACTCCTGCAGTCCCTACGGCCTGACAGGTCTGAAGGTTGCAGGATGAGGGTGGAGAGATTCACAAAGCGGTCAGATGAAGTTCCAGGAGTCAGCCAGCTTTATTTCACAATCCCTACAATCTTGTATACCTCTTCACATGGCCTCTATACTAAGCCTTTTTTTTTTTTTTTTTTTTTTGGTTTTTTGGGCCACACCCAGTGACGCTCAGGGGTTACTCTTGGCTGTGCTCTCAGAAGTCGCTCCTGGCTTGGGGGACCATATGGGACGCCGGGGGATCAAACCGCAGTCCGTCCTAGGCTAGCGCTGGCAAGGCAGACACCTTAATTCTAGCGCCACCACACCGGCCCCTTTTTGTCAAGCTTTAACACTAGAAAAAGCTCTCCAAAAATTAGCCGGGTTTCAGAGCATGCTTCTATTTACTAAGCCTTTTTCTAGCAGCTACTTCTCTATTTCTGGGCCCTATCGGCCTCTGTCTCCCTTTCAGCTGCTTTTTTCAGGCTTCCTAAC